>NC_060268.1:168353618-168520605 GCF_021613505.1 Equus quagga
GGTACAGGGAGTTTGAAGGTCAGAAATTCAGTTTGGACATGTTATGTATGAGATATCCATTAAACATTGAAGTGAAAATGTCGAGGAGGCTGTTGGATAGATGGGTGTGTAGTTCTAGAGAGATTTCTGGGCTGGAGATGTAAAATTTGGGAGTTCTTGGGATATAGATGGGATTTAAAGTCATGAGACTGGATCAGATCATTAAGGAAATGGGTATAGATAAAAAGAAGAAAAGGATTGAGCCCTAGGGTGTTCCAATTAAGAGGTGGGGAGAAGAAGAAAATAAGCAAGTGAGAGTGCTGTGAACCAGAAGGTAAGTGAAGAAAGATTATCGAACAGAAGAGTAATCAACTGTGCCAAATGATGTTCTGCTGTTGGGTCAAGTGAAATGATTACTAAGGATTGACTATTGAATTTGGTACCATGCAGGTTATTGGTGATTTGACAAGAACAGTTTTTGTGTAGTGGTAGGGTAAAAGCCTAACTGGATTGGATTTAAGAAGGAGTCAGCGGAGTGGAACTGGAAACGATGGGCAGAGTCAACTCTTTCAAGGAAATTTGCCTGGAAAGGGGAGCAGAGAACTTAGCAACAGCTGGCAGGAAATAGAGGATCTTTTTAAGCTTGGATTTTCACAGAAGCAGACTATGGGACAAGGATTCAAGTGAAAGAATTTTATTTGGGAAAGTACAGGTAACACTATTAGGGGAGTTGAGAAGTAATGCAGGCCTGAGAAGACAGCCATAAAAGGTCCATTAATAAAGCCAACTACCACAGAGGTGATGGACCTTAATTACCCAGTCTTTGTGAATCGACACATAATCTGAAATTTCCTTCTTTAATTATTAAACTTCTAGTCAGTTGATGAGTTCTGTGGGCTATGTCTCCAAAATCAATCCATTGTTTAGCTGAAGATGTATTTCATTCAGTGTGGCTTGGATTTGTATGAAAATGTGTGTAGATGTATAACAACAGAATACTTAAAAGCAGAGTTACATGGAGCACATACAAATAGATTTGGCAGGGAAATTTTTCATGAGGGCACCCTAGAGTACAACTACTAAAAGTGATGTATGGTTATCAAATGCTGAGGAGTGACACACAGTAACCAACAAACTTCATGCACAAAATTATTGGAAAAATCAGGAAAATGCATAATGAAGAGATCACTTTGCAGTAAAGGCTCCATAAACTTTTGTTTAAGTGACAAAGTAGAGGTGGCCTTTGTAATTATATATCACGGAAAGACTCTTATTATTCCATAGCTATATTTACTACCTTTTTTATTTTCTGGAAGTGGCTTAATTTTCCTCTAAATTCCTGTATCTCCGTTTATAAATAAATATGACATATATACTGCTTTTTATAGGTATTCTTTTTGTATTTATATTCCTTTTCTAAGAAGTTAATTTTAGAGCAGGAATCCTGCTGCATACCTCTTTGTGTGTGTACTTTCTAGTCAAGTGTCATGTATGAAATGCTTGATAAATATTTGTGGATGAATGAATAGGGTTTTCAGCAATATTCCTTAAAAGTAAATCTATGTATTTCCTGAATGTTGTTTAAAGTATATTAGCCAAATTATTTAAATTGTATACTGTACATATTTTTCTCTTTCTATTGGTGGCTCATAGGCACTGTGCTTGATATTCTCCATTTGTCTCTCTAGATCTGCCCTTCACCATTTTCATCTTGCCCCCATGCCCTCCAGCTTTCAGTTGGGGTTAGCCAGTGGGAGGCACTAACAGTAGATCAGAAGGCGTTGATGGGTGAGGTTGAGACAGTTTATTCTTCTCACTCCCTGCTGAGTCATGTTGGGTTAGTTGGGTTGCCCTACTGAAGGCCGACCTGTTAGGTTTCCTCCCAACAGCTAGTCTCTATGAGTTCTGGAAACCACTCCCTCCTCTTGTTTTTTTCAGGCCAAAGGGTAGTAAAGGCTTCCTGCTGTGATAGTCCCGGGATATTGCCGGGGCCATATTTTTGTAAATAGTCTTTTTCTTAATTACTCATATTGAGCATATCATCTGTTTCTCTTAGGACCCAGGCTGATTGCAGCTACTATTGGTCCTTTAGAGATTCAAATATAACTTTTTACCTAAATGGTCCTTCATATGTACTTAGGTATTAGGATCCTGGAGGTTGGCAGAAAGATGTTTTGTGAGAGGACTTCATACTTTATTAGTGGAGGAAAATGTCAGCAGAAATACAATCCTTTTGGAATAGCATGGTAGTAGGTCCTTCAGTCCATTTCTACTACTATTATTCTTGAACTATTTTTAATTTTAATACTATGTGGTGATCTGTAGCATTTTATTTTCTCTTAATGTTAAAGATTGATACATTTGCTTTACATTTTTCCAGAGTATTAGCTAGTTTAGTTTTTTTATGAGGCACTTATTTGTCTATTTGTTACTTTCTGTTTATTAAAAATGATAACCATTCGTTGAATATTCTTTTAAGTTTTCTCTCTATATTTACTCTAACTCAACTTCATTTGATTATTATGTCATCAGTATGGTAGTAATGATGTCTTACTAACAAAACCACCTCCAAAAGTGTATCTGATGAGAGGATATTTATTTAAAAAAATTAACTGTTTGTGGTATTCCTTTAAGTTTTCTCTTTATATAGTCATGTTCATTAAAAAAAATTATTGGATTTCAAAAAAGTTTTCTGCCTCTCCACTCTTCTGAAATCCAGAATTTCTTATCATGTATTTGTTTTAAAAAAATAGCTTTAGCACATGCACATTTATGCTTATATGGCATATTGTTTTGTTTACTTGTTTTTACATTTTATAAAAAGGAAATAATGCAGTTTTCTAAGGCTTTCTTTTATTTCATTCAGCACTATATTACCAAGGTTCATCCATGTTGTTATGTATTACTGCAGTGAACTTCTTTGCATTACTATATTTTATTGTATGACTGACCCACAATTTGCTTATTCATTCTTCTCTTTATGAGCTTTTGGGTTGGGTACCTGATAAAATTCACCCACAGCAACAGTTTTGAGACATCTTGATAAAAATATTATATCTTAAAAGATAAAGAAAATAATCCTCAGGCTCTTCAGGCAGAAAGATGAAATATCCTACAAACCCAAGAGATTAGATTCGTATCAAATTTCTCAAAAGAAACATACAAATCAAGGCAACCATGGAGCAAATTTTTCAAGAAACTCAAGGAAAGCAAGTATAGGCTAAGGGTTTTATATCTTGCCAAACTGTCCTTCACGTGTCAAGACTGTAGAAAAAACAGTTTGAACATGATAAAACTCAGGTAATTCTGTATATATATGCCCTTACCTAAGAAATCTATTGGAGTAGAAATGTGCAGACTTTTTTGGTAAATGTCTAGATAGTAAATGATTTAGGCTGTGTAAACCATATAGTCTCTGTTGTCACTACTCAGTTCTGCCATAGAAACTGTACATAATCAGCCAAATAAAATACATAAATGAATGAATTTGGCTGTGTTCCAATAAAACTCGATTTATAAAAACAGTTGTTGGGCTGGATTTGGCCTGCGGGCTGCAATTTGCTAACTCTTCTCCTAGAGAATAAGCTTCATCTAATGAAGAGATCAGTGGGGACACTTAAGGTAAAGGACTGATGGAGAACATTTCATGTATTTAATTTTAGAGCTAAGACTAAAGGGTGGGGATGTTGGTAGACGACTAGTATGCAAATGTTACTGTGTTCTGTCCAAATAGAAAAAGTGCAACTAAAAATGGGAGGAGAAGGGAGAGAGAAAAGGGAAAGCAGAAAAAGAACATGGACTGGTGCATAGGTAATGGGTAAGAAGCAAAAGATGTCATTTAACTCTTGGTGTACCATCAGGGTCTATTGGATTCAATTTTAATGTTTTTGGTTTCCTTTCTCAGCGGGCCCAACTATCTATGGAGACTGTTACTTCATAAGTTTCACTGTTTCTTAGAAGTCTTCCAAAGAACAGAGAGAAATTTACTTATTTAAAAAATATAGGATAAGGGGGCTGGCCCCGTGGCCAAGTGGTAGCGTTTGAATGCTCTGCTTCGGTGGCCCAGGGTTTGGTGCTTCAAATCCTGGTTGTGGACGTGGCACCGCTCATCAGGCCATGCTGGGGTGGCATCCCACGTGCCACAGCTGGAGGGACTCACAAGTAGAAAATATACAACTATGTCCGGGGGGCTTTGGGAGAAAAAGGGAAAAAGAAAAAAAAAATTCTTTTTTTATTTTGGATGAAGATTGGCACCTGAGTTAATGTCTGTTGCCAGTCTTTTTTTTTTTTTTTTAATTCTTCTCCCCCAAACTCCCCAGTACATAGTTGTATATTGTCCTTCTGGTTGTGCCATGTGGGATGCTGCCTCAGCAGGGCCTGACCAGTGGTGCCATGTCCATGCCCAGGATCCAAACCAGTGAAACCCTGGGCCGCCAAGGCGGAGCACGTGAACTTAACCACTCGGCCATGGGGCCAGCCCCTGAATAAAATGTTCTGTCTTTAATTACCAGATGGATCTGTCGGACCCTTTTATAAATCTAAGATACACTGTGGGATCTTAGTGTTCCTATTTTTCCTAAGTTTTGAAACATTTTATTATTTCATCATACTAGGAATTAATTCATTGTTCATCAGTTTTTCTCAACTATGCTTAAAAATTAAATTAACAAGAAAACAACTTGCTTAGAAGGATAGTGCCACAGTGAAATATGTTGTCACCTTTCAGTTTTCTTATTGCAGTACCCAAAGTATTGTATCACATTTAAATAAGGCATAAAGGAAGACTGGAGGCACCATTGTTGTAGGTTGCTTTTAGCTTTTATTGAACACAGTTGGGAATTTAGAATTTTTCATTTTCTGCCTATAATGGTAAAGATAAGAAATTGAGAGAGGGAGATCTTTCACAATTATTAGAAGAATTAGAAGATGAATGCAGAGTCAGCAGCATTCAAATTCTAATGTTGATAGTGGAATTGATCATTTAAGGTAAAGCTCAGACTATGAATCTTCAGATGACATTATGCTAAATACTTTTTTCAAACTCAAGAATTGATGAATGAACGATATATTTTTATCTTTTAGTATGTTTATGCCCCAGCATTTGTTTGATACAAAGAGGTTTTTTGTATTTAAATTCTTATTGAAATTTGCAAAAAGTAGTTTTTGACTATCCCTTTATTCATCTATAAATTATTTATAACATGACTTGGTAGCATAAAACAACTAAAAGGAGCCATTGAACCCAGATAGTAAGTGTTGATTGCTATTGTTCGTAGTATGCTTAGGTTTAAAACTGACAGACCAGATAGCAAAAGTTACAAGTAGAAAAGAAGGGAATTAAGGGCACTATGAAAGGTATAAACACAAAGGAAAGCACTAGTACAAAAGTATAAACTTTTCTAAATACCAAAAGAGAGAAAACATCAGATAGAAAAAACTCAGGAAAAATATCATATACACACAGTAATTATAACAGAAAATAATATGACAGAGTTGAGACTCAATGTAATATTATCAATAAGTGTGAATACAATTAACTTGCCTGTGTAAAGAAAATATTTTCAAATTGGTGCATAAAGTGAACCCAACTGTATGCTGCACATAGAAGACACATCTGAAACATGTTGATTCAGAAAGGCTAAAAATGAAAGGATAAAGAAAAATTTCCTAGGAAAATGGATGCAATGAGACAGCAGATGTTATGATCTTGATACCAGAGAAGGTAGAATTTAGGCCACCACAACATTGTATGAGACAAGAACACCTTGTAATACTAAAAACCACAGTTCACCATAAAGATATTTATTATAGAAGAATATTTATGCACCAAGTAACCCAGCAACCACCTATATAAAACAGAAGCTACAGATGATACAAAGAGAAATGGATAGCCTCACTGTCGGTACAAAACAGGTCAAGAATTACTCTCAGTACACGACAGAACAAAAAATAAGAAAAGATTTAAAAAATCTAAACAAACTTGATGTGAAGAATATATATTGAACAACACAGTGTGATTATAGACAATGTTACTTCTCAAGTGCATATGGAAAACTCACAAAAAGTGAGTTCATCATATATTAGGGTGTAAAGAAAATAGTAATTTCCCAAAAGTGGAAATATTAAAATTAAATAAAATATTTCTGTTGAATGAAAGGGGAAATACAAACTTAAAATTAGAAAACTGCTAAAAAATAATGACAGTAAAAATAATGCATATAAGAATCTGGGAGATAACATTTAAAGCACTTATCAGAGAAATATTTATAGCATTAGAATTATATTAATATGAATGAAAATAAATAACCACATTCTCAACTCAAAAGCAAGAAAAACAACAAACTGAACAAACAAAAGAAGCTGCCAGGAAGGAAATAATAAAAGTGAAAGCTGAAATTAGTGTACATCTATGCAAATAAATTTGAAAATTTAGAAGAAATCGATAGTTTATTAGAGAATAGCAGTTTCCTGAAATTGAACCCAGTAGAGATAGAAAGTTTTAGATATTAATTTCCATAAGAAAAAATAGAGAAAGCACCAGGCCTAGATGGTATTTCAGGGTAAGTTTAGAAAATCCTTAATAACAAGATAGTCCTGATGCTCATAAATTGTTTTAGAGAATAAAAAAGGAAGGAAAATTTACAAATTTGTTTTAGAAAGCAAGTATAACATTGCCACTTAAACTTGATACAATGAGTATAGACATCGAAAATTTAGACCCGTATGATTAAAAATGAATTAAAATGCTTCCTCTTAAACATCACCACAGAAATCCTAAATAAAATGAACAGACTCCAACACACAGTGAGGAAACGAAATACCATGACCAAGTGGGATATATAACTAGAAATCCAAGGATGGTTCAATACTAAAAAATATTATAAAATTCACTATTTAGGTGGTCTAGGGAGAAAAATAATGTGATTATCTCCAATTGATTGTAAAAAAGCCCATTCATAATAAAAACTCTTGAGGAAATAGGAATGGATGGCCACTGTTTGAACACAATAAATATGTGTAGTTCAATCCCAAAGCAAGCATGTTATATGGGGAAACAGGCATTTCTATTAAGGTCAAGATCAAAACAAGGATGCCCACTATCTACTGCTCTTTAACCTTTTCTTTTGAAGAAATTAGGGGAAACAATTAGAAGAATAATAATTGGATAAGGAGAAATTAAACTATTTGCAGATGGTATAGCAGAATGCCTGGAAAACCTTACACGATCAGTAATATGACTAACTGAAACAAAAAAGAATTCAGCTAGGTAACAGCTTATAAAATTTACATGCAAAAATCAATATCCTTTATGTACATGATAGTTGGCAGTTAGAAGACATAAAGGAAGACAAAAACATTTAGATTGGTTATAGTGAAGTTAAATCACTTAGGTATAAATCTAACAAGAAATCCTCAGATTTATATAAAGAAAACTATAAGTCATTCCTGAAGCTCACAAACAGACTTAATGAAATGGAAGACATCTCTTGTTCTTGGTTAGGACATCTGAAAATCACAAAAATGTGATTTCTCCCTAAGTTAATTTAAAAATTAATGCAATTCCAATAAAAATAAGATCAGCTTTTTAAAAAAGAAATGGAGCCAAGTTGATACTAAAATTATATGGAAAAATAAACACGTAAGAATAGCTAGGAAAAGACTGAAAAGGAAGAGCTCTGAAGGGGCCTTGTCCTATCAGATATTAAGACACACTGCGAAGTCTCCGTAATTAGAACAGTGTGGCAGTGTGGTAACGGGGCGTAAATGCCCAGAAGGATAATGTTACAGAATAAAAGTCCAGAAATAGAGTCAACTGTATAAGGAAATCTGGTATGGATTCTGTTTCAGAAATTTGGACAGACTGCAGTGTGGGTGGCTTGTCTCTGCTCTGTGATATCTGGGACCTCATCTGGGTATACCTAGTCACACCTGGGGGTGACTTGAATGGCTGGGTGCTAGAATCATCTGTAGGCTTTCACTCATATATTGTGTCTCGGTTACGATGACTGAAGGCTAAGCTCAGCCGGGACTGTTTTTGGGTAACTTACACATGGTCTGCATGTAGTTTGGACTGCTCACAGCATGCTAGCTGAGTTTTAAAAGGGAATATCGTAAGAGGAAACATCAGAAGACTAAGCATTCCAAAAAAACCAGGCAGAGGATGCATAGCCTTTATGACCTAGCCTTAGAAGTCACTTAGCAGCGTGTCTGTACTATTGATTGAAGTCAGAAGCCCACCCAGATTCAAAGGGAGGTTCGTACACTCCACCTCTCAGTGGTAGGAATTTGTAAGAATATAGGCTACATTTTAAAATTGCCTGAGTACCTAACAAAAATACATATCAATTCCATTTTAAGGAATTTATACTGCAAATACATCTCCAGAAATATAAAAATTCATTTTTTTTGTAGGCACAGGGTTATTCATTGTAGCATTTTTTGGAAACTACTTCAATGCTAAGTCTAGGAGAGTGGTGAATAAACTCTGGTACATTCACGTTAGTGGTCATGCACTTGTGGAAGAGAATGAAGAACCCTGAAATCGTATGGAGTGAAATATGGCATATATTAAATGACTAAGTAAAGTGGAAAAACGTGTGTATAATGTATTACTTTTTGTGTAAGAAAGTAAGGGAAATCAGAAAATACACGTATGCCTGATTATAAGAGTAAAAATGATCACTGGAAGGATAAACCAGAGGACAGTGATGGTGGTTACTTACAAGGGGCAGTGGAGAAGGATGTGGAAAGGAAAGAAAATGAAAATATATTTCCCTGAGTTTGCATTTTTTTAATAGTTTGGACTTTTAGAAGCATAGTGTGTTTAGAAACATATTGATTGTCTACATATAAAAAATTAAATCAACAAGGAAGGGAAGAGAAGTAGACCCTAGAACAATGCAAACTGAGACAAATGAATCCAACCATATTTCAAATGAATAACTCAATCGTGCTGAAAGGGAGAGAAAAGAACTAATCCAAGTGACTTTTTAACACAGTACTTGACTGTTTGCCCTTAATCTAGATGGGGATGTGGGGACGAACTGGAAGCAAATCTTTTAGGTTTGTTTTTTGAATGTTTTGGTGGAGCAATTCTGAAATTATTTTAGGTGTTTTGTTAGATTGAAAAAATGAGTAAATATGTTGATGTTGGGAGCTAAAGTTCTCAATGTGGAAGATATGAGGTGCAGATTTGAAATGGGGAAGGCAAGGAAGAATCCTTCCTGGATGGGTTGGAATTGGAGATATCACTGTGAGCTTTGATTGGGTAGGTAGGTAGGTAGATAGACAGACAGTTGTAGATTCTTCTGGAAAGGCCTAAGCTAAGACACTGCAGTAGTAGTGAGCACACTGATCACTCAGATTCCCGTCTGTAGTTGCCAATGTCATTCCCATGAAAAGGAAGCAGGGTTCCTTGGAGAAATGGCTATTCAAGGGCTGTGGCAGGGAAAGTGAAGATGGGCCTGGTACATCTTGTTTTATTAAATAAGGAAGTGCTCAAGAAAATGATGGGTCGTGTCAAAAGAACATAAGAGTCAGCTTGAAGGGGCTCCCATTGGTAAAATCTGGGACAATTTGAGCATCAAAATAATTTAGGAAAGTAATAAGTTATAAACCATTGAAAAAATAGGAATCCTTAAGCTTAGACAGATAACGGACAGGCTGACAGACATAAATAGATGAGAAGGAAGCCTCTTTCTTACATAGAATGCTGACAGGCATTACTGGAGTTGAAAAATCGTCTTTTTGCAACAATCAGTAAAAATTGGTTTGGAAAAGAATCAACAATGGATGCTAAATCTGTGAGGATGGGCACAAACTTTTGGTGAGATGTGCATGATATTTGGCTGTCCTTCCCATAGATTGTTTATAGGGTGCAGGGGAAAAATAGTGACTATGTAGTGGAGAAATCTGTCAGTACCTTGTCTGGGTGATCAAAATTAACATCACAAACCATGGGAAATTGGACATTGTGTGCCTCTGGATATGGTACCTGCTGAAAGAAACATTACTTAGGGTTCTGCAAAATTTTTTCTGTAAAAATTTATATAGTAAATATTTTAGTCTTTTTAGATCATACAGTCTCTGTTTGATCTACTCAATTCTGCCAAGGAAATTTGAAAGCAAGCTGTAGATAATATGTAAATAAATGAAAATGCGTGTGTGCCAGTAAATCTTTATTTACAAAAATGAGCAGCCAACTAGATTTGACCCATGGGACGTAGATTGCCAGCCCCTGGCTTATTGTATTCTCACTGGGAATGGATACCTGAATCTGATCATAAAGCAATATCATCCAAACTTCAGATTAGGAACATTTTATTTCAAAGGAGGGAGAGCTTTATTCTTCAAAAACATGAGTGTCATGAGAGACAAAGGCTGAAAAGTTGTTCAAGATTAAAGAAGGCTATGACAGCTGAATGTGGTTAAGTGATCCCGGACTGGATTCTATACTGGACAAAAAAATGCTATGAAGGACATTATTGGCTCAATTCACAAATTGAAATATATGTGTGTATTAAAGCATTGGGTGAATACTAAATTTCTTGATGTTGATAACTATAATACAGTTATGTAAAAAGAAAGTCCTTGTACTTAAAATATGCACCAAAATAATTAGGGGTAATAGGAATGATTTGTACAATTATTGTAGGGGTGTGTGCGTGTGTGTACTTGAGAGAGAGAGAACTAACCATAAAACAAATGGGAGAAAATGTTAACAACTAGTGAATCTGAGTAATGGGTATATGGGACTCCTTTGAGTATTATTCCAGCTTGTTTGTACCTTTGAAATTATTTCCAAATAAAGTGCTAAAAATAGATTAGGGGAAATGGTCTTTTTTTTTCATATTTGCTTATACTGCATATGATATGTATTTGAACTGAAGATTATAAGAATTCCTGTGAACTTGCTCTGGCAATAAAGGAAACGTCTGTTTGTCCTCTTGCTATACTTAGAATTATGGCTTTTAGGGAATCTATAAATCTCAGAGGGGAATTAGGTGGATGGTTTTACTAACTTGGACCATAAAGCTCTCTGGGTTAGTCCTGAGGGAAATTTATTTTACTTTAGGTTAACAATACCTCATAAACTTTCTAAGAACCTCAATGTGAGTCTCAAGGTTAGTATAATATTAGTGTTTTGCTTTGGTATTTTTCATGCCTTTAGAATTTGGGAGGTGTTGTTGGGAAGCCATTATTAATGTCATTTTATGTTAACTTTTTTCCTTTTGATTTAACAACCATTAGATATGACTTTTTTAGGAAGGTAATTTTTTTTCCTCTATAAGTGTAGTGACACCATGTGGCTTTCTCTTCTCTTCAGCTCTTAACATCACTTGTTTTTCAAAATTCTCTGGTGAATTTCAAGTGTAAATTGGACATTGCTTTTCAGCAAACTGGCATCTAAAAATGTAGAACTATAGAACAGATACATTATTAGGTGGTGAGAGTTGGGAATTTTCAATAGTGAAATCTCTGTTTTAAAAAGAATCCAATAATAAGAATCATAAAATGCAAACTTATTGTGCTTAAATTAGCAGTGGCATTTCCTCTCGAGTTTCCTTTATGAAGAACTTTTCAAGACTAATTAGGTAAAGTGAAACAATTTTAGTGTAATTAGTAAAACATCATTTTAACAACTTGCTTTTAATGTAAAAGTTACATACACTGAAATGCACAAATCTTAAGTGTACCATTCAATGAGTTTTGACAAAATATGCATCTGTAGTCTAAACTCATATCAAGATATAGAACATTTACCATTAACTGAGACAGTTCCTTTATGGCCCTTCCAAGTTGATACCTGTCGTGCTTCTGGATTTATTTTCGTCATCTAATAGTTTTTCTTATTCTAGAATTTCACATAAATAGAATCATACGTTATGCACCCTTTTTAAAAATAAGGCTTCTTTCACTCACCATGATTTTTCTGAGATTCACACATGTTGTGTGTATTAGTAGTTTGTTCCTCTTTTGTTGTTGAGTACGATTCCAATGTATGAAGATACTGCAGATTGTTTATCCGTTCTCCTATTGATGAATACCTGGGCTCTTTCCAGTTTGGGACTGTTATGACTAAAACTGCTATGAATATTCTTGTATAAGTCAACTTATAGATATGTTTTTATTTCTCATGTCTAAATATCTAAGAATAGCTGGGCCAGAAGGAAGATCTATCTTTAACTTTTTAAGAAAGTGCCAGACTTCTTTTCCAAAATGGCATAATAACATTTGTTTATTGAGTTTAGTTAATTATTTGTGTTGTTTAAATCTTTTAGATTCTTACTGATATTTTGACTGCTTCTTCTGCCAGTTACTGGAAAGGATACATTAAATTTTCCATAATGATGTTGATTTTGTAAATTTTTCCTTATGATTCTATCAGTTTTTGGTTTATATATTCTGAAGCTTTGTTACTCTTCTAGAATATTGATCTTTTAATATTCATATATAGTGAACTTTAGTAACGTTTTTGCTGCTGTTCTCATAAAGGCTATTGTGGTCATCCCACAGAGTGGGCTGCTCCACACAAAATTTGGTTTGGATGTTGAGACTGATGGTGCACACACAGACCAAGAAAGTATGAAAAGCTTCTTATTCACAGAATGAGGCTTTCTGAGGAGAGCAAGGCAGGCTCCCAAGCAGGTCTGAAAATGGCTTGAGAGTGCAGGAAAAGGAGATTGGCTTGGCTTTTAGTATGGTTCGAGTGTGGGCGTGGAGTAAGGGAAGCATGCATGCAGGCTGGATCTTACTTGGCGTAAAATTCCTGTTGGCACTATAGGGGGGAGTGATACAAATAATTGATGCTTTATTAGTAGTGATCCCAAGATATCTTTGTCAGTTTGTATTACAAATCACTAAATTAAATAAAAATCATTTCTCCTTATTGTGCATTTTCAGTGATCAATCATTCAGATGAATAATGATATTGTCTTGGAATAGTGTGTTAGCAAGGGAAGTGGTGAGAAATAGTTGGATTCTGGATTTGTTTGGAAAGTGGAGACAACAGGAATTGCTGACAAATCATGTGAAATGTGAGGGAAAGGAGTGAAGGATGTCTCTAAGATGTTTGATCAACTAGAAGAATGGAGATGCCATATACTAGGTTGAGGAAGCCTGAGAGAAGCAGATTTACTTGTCACCAGCACGTATGTGTGTGTCTGTGTAAAAACACCAATTTTAAGAGTACAGCTTGATGATCTTTAACAAGTGGATCCAGCTGTGTAAGTACCACCTTAATCAAGATATAGAACGTTTACATTACTGCAAAAACTTTGCTTATGCCCCTTTGCAAGCAATCTCTTGTGATCCTCTAGCCCTAGGAAACCACTGATCTGTTTTCTGTCATATTTCAAATTTCATATAAAGGAATCATACACTATGTGGTCTCTCTGTGTTGCTTCTATCACTTAGCATAATAATTTTGAGATTCATTTTTGCCTATATTAGTAGTTTGCTTCTTTTTATTCTTGAGTGGTATTCCATTGTATCAATAAAACAATTTGTTTATGCATTCACCAGTTAGTGGACATTTGGGTCCAGGTTTTAGGTCTTTTGAATAAAGCTGTTATGATTATTTGTTGGCATACGTTTTCTGTTATGTAGGTATTGAAGAGTGGGATTATTGGGTTATTTGCTAATTATATGTTTAACTATATAAGAAACTTCCATACTATTTACCAAAGTGGTACTACTATTTGCAACCCACCAGCAGTGTATGAGGATTCCGATTATTTCACATCCTCACCAACACTTGATATTGTTAGTCTTTTAATTTTAGTTATTCTACTGGGAATGTAGTGATACCTTATTATGGTTTTTATTTGAATTTCCCTGATGACTAATGATATTGAATACCTTTGTATTTCAGTATTTGCCATTTGTATATTTTTGGTGATGTATGTTCATACTTTTTGTTAATTTTGAAAAGTGGATCATTGACTTATGGAGTTATAAGTTCTTTATATATTCTGGATATAAGTTCTTTATTTGGTATATGTTTTGCAAATAATTTCTCCCAGTTGTGGGGCACCTTTTCATCTCTTCACAGTGTCTTCTAAAAAGAAGAGGGTTTTAGTTTTGATGAAATACAATTTCTCAATTTTTCATGATGTGTGGTTTTTGTTTCTACTAAGAGATCTTTGTCAAGCTCAAGGTTACAAAGGTTTCTCTGTTATGTGTTCTACTAGGTGTTGTATACTTTGGGCTCTTATGCTCAGATCTGTCATCCATTTGAGTTAATTTTCATATATGGTGTGAAGTAAGGGCTGAGTTTTTTTGCGTGTGTAAAGAAGATTGGCAACAGTGCCAATCTTCCTCTTTGTGCATGAGGAAGATTGTTCCTGAGCTAACATCCCTGCCACTCTTTCTCTATTTTGTATGTGGGATGCCACCACAGCATGGCCTGATGAGCTGTGTGTAGGTCCACACCCGGGATCCCAACCTGTGAACTCCGGGCCACCGAAGCAGAGTGTGCAAACTTAACCACTATACCACTGGGCTGGCCCCAAGGGCTGAGATTTTTTTTAAATAAATAAACATCCACTTGTTCCAGCAACATTTGTTGAAAAGATTTTCCTTTCCTCATTGAATTTCTTTAGTACATGTGTTGAAAAGTCACTTGACCATCTACGTATGAATCAATCTTTGGACTCAATTCTGGTCAATTGATGTATATTATGCTTACTCCAATGCCACTCTCTGTTGATTACTGTAGCTTTATAAATCAGGCAGTGTAAGTCCTCCATCATTTTTTCTATTTTAAAAAATTTTTGGACTATTCTTGGTTCTTCACATTGCCAATATAAAATTTAGAATCAGCTTGCCAATTTCTTTAAAAATAAAAAGCCTCTAGGGATTTTAATTGGGGTTGTATTACATATGTAGAGAGGAAAGTTGAATCCTTAACAATATTGACTCTTCTAACTCATGGACATGGTGTATTTTAGCTTTTCTTTTTAAAGATTGGCACCTGAGCTAACACCTGTTGCCAATCTTCTTCTTTTTTTCCTTCTTCTTCTCCCCAAAGCCCCCCAGTGCATAGTTGTACATTCTAATTGTAGGTCCTTATGGTTGTGCTATGTGGGATGTCACCTCAGCATGGCTTGATGAGCAGTGCCATGTCTGTGCCCAGGATCTGAACCTGCGAAACCTTGGGCTGCTGAAGTGGAGCATGTGAACTTAACCACTCGGGTAGGGGGCTGGCCCCTCAGCATTTATTTAGGTCTTCAACTTTTTCAGCAGTGTTTTGTAGTTTTCAGTGTACTGATATTATGTATAGTTTGCTAAATTTATTCCTAAGTGTTTCGTATTTCTTATGTAATTGTAAATGGCCTTTTGTGGGTATTTCTGTAGTGTAGTGGTTATCACATTTGCTGGGAAACAGCATTTTAAAATTTCAATTTACAATCATTGATTGCTAATATATAGAAAAACAATTGATTTTTAATATTGAACTGGTATCCTGCAACTTTGCTAAACACACTTACTAATCCTTGTAGCTTTTTGCTAAACACACTTACTAATCCTTGTAGCTTTTTGGTAGATTCCTTCTTATTTTCTATGTGCTATGCTTATGCTAATAAATGTTCTTCCTTTTCAATCTGTATAAGTTACTTATTTTCTTTGTATTATTGCAGTGGTAGGATCTCTGGTATAATACTGAGTAGAAGTAGTGAGAGCAGACTTTCCTGCCTTTTTTTCTTACTTTAGGAGAGAAGTCTCCAATCTTTTAATTAATTACTACATTAGTGGTATGGTTTTTAGATGCCTTTTATTAAGTTGAGGATATTCACTTTTATTCCTTGTTTGCTAAGAGTTTTTTTCTTGAATGATGTTAAATTTCATCAAATAGTTTTTCTGCATCTATTGATATCATTTGTTCTTTTAGCTTTTTTTGGTTTCTTAATATGGTGACTGACATTGATTTTCAGATGTTAAACCACTATAACATTCTTAGATAAACCCTATTTGGTCATGATGTAGTATCCTTTTAATATATTGGTGGAATTGATTTGCTAAAATGTTATTAAAATTTTTATGTTTATGGTCAAAAGAAATATGGACTATAGTTTTCTTTTCTTGTAATGTCTTTGTTTGGTTTTGCAATCTGGGTAATGGTAAAATGATTTGGGGAGAGTTTCATCCTATTCTATTTTCTGTAAGAGTTTGTGTAGAATTAGTATTATTCCTTTTTAAAATGTTTGGTAGAGTTTCACCAGTGAAACTGTCTGGTCCAGGGGCTTTCTTTGCAGGAAAGATTTTTGACTATTGCATTTATTTTCTTTAATAAATGTTAGGGATATTCAAATTATGCATTTGTTTTTGAATGAGCTTTGGTAGTTTGTGTTTTTAAGGAATTTGTCCATATCATTTAAGATGTTAAATTTATTGGCATAAAGTTGTTCATTATATTCCCTTATTATTCTTTTTAATGTTTGTGATATCTGTTGTGTCTCCTCTTATCTGATGAGTTATTTGTGTCCTCTCTCTTTTTCTTGTCAGTCTGACTAGAGATTAATGGGCTAATTAATTTTATTGATCTTTTCAAATAACCAGTTTTTGTTCCCTATTTTCTGTTTTATTAATGCTTTATTTGTTAAATTTCTTTCCTTCTTTGGGTTTTATTTGTTCTTGTTTTACTAATTTCTGAACATGGAAGAATAGATCATTGAATTGAGATTGAGACCTTTATCTTCTTTGTTTTTTAAAGTTTTTGTTTTCCCCTCCAGAGCCCCAGTACATAGTTGCATATTCTAGTTGTTAGTCCTTCTAGTTCTTCTATGTGAGCTGCCGCCACAACATGGCTACTGACAGACAATTGGTGTGGTTCTGCGACTGGGAACTGAACTCAGGCCACCAAAGCCATGAGTGCGCCAAACTTTAACCACTAGGCCATCAGGACTGGCTCATCTTTTCTTCTTCTTCTTTTTTTTTTTTAAAAGTATTTGTTATTATTAATTTCCTTCTAAGCCAATAGTTCTCAAACTTTGGTATGCATGGGAATCACCTGGAGGGTTGTTAAAATAGATTGCTGTGCACTAATCCCTGATTTTTTTTTTTTAAAGATTTTATTTTTCCCTTTTTCTCCCCAAAGCCCCCTGGTGCATAGTTGTATATTCTTCGTTGTGGGTCCTTCCAGTTGTGGCATGTGGGATGCTGCCTCAGTGTGGTTTGATGAGCAGTGCCATGTGCCTGCCCAGGACCCGAACCAACGAAACACTGGGCCGCCTGCAGCGGAGCGCACGAACTTAATGACTCGGCTGCGGGGCCAGCCCCTCTAATCCCTGATTTTTTAATTCATTATGTCAGGATTGGTGCCAGGGAATTTTCATTTTTAAAAAGTTTCCAGGTAATGCCAAGTGCTGCTGTCAGGGAACCACCCTTGCGAATGGCTGATTTAAGCACTGTTTTAGCTGTATCCCACACAATTTAAAATGTTGTATTTTTCTAATTTTCTTTGTGACTTTGTCTTTGGCTCCTGAGTTGTTTAGTAGTATTTAATTTAATCCAAATATGTGACGATTTTAAAAAATATCTTTCTTGTCATTATTTCTTATTTAATTCTATTATTGTCGGCGACTATTTTTTTTGATTAAAAAATTTTGTGAGTCTTATTTTCTGACCCAGAATATGGTCTGTCTTGATGAATGTGAAATGTGAATTTGAAAAGGATGTATATTCTGCTGTAGTTGGTTGGGGTATTCTATAAAGGCCAATTATGTTATGGCTGATGGAGTTATTCAAGTCTTCTAGATCCTTGCTGATATTCTGTTTAATATTTTCCTTAGTTACCAAAAGACTAGTATAGAAAGCTCCAGTTATGATTGTGGATTTATCTATTTGATTTTTCAGTTCTATCAATTTTTGCTTAATACATTTAGATGTTCTGTTATTAGGTGTTGACATGATTAGACTTGTTAGGTCCCCATAAATTGTCCTCCTTCCCTCCAGGTTTCCTGCTGTTATTGTTTCCCTTTTGTCTGAAGAGCTTCTTTTAGCATTTCTTTTAGAGCAGGTCTGCTGGCTAGGGATTATGTTAGTTTTTCTACATCTGAGAATTTCTTTATTTCACATTCATCCCTGATGAATGTTTTTGCTAGGTGTAGAATTCTGAATTATAGTTATTTTCAGCACTTTAAAAAGTGTTGGGACACTTCCTTCTGGCTTCCATGGTTTCTTAGGATAACATAACAGTACTTGAACTGTTGTTCCCCTGTAGCTAATTTTTAGTTTTTCTCTAGCTGCTTCTGAGTTATTTTATTCATCTTGAGTTTTCAGAAATTTTATTGTGATGTGCTTGGGTGTGAATTTTTGGGAATTTATCCTGTGTGTGGTTTGCTCACCTTCTTGAATCTGTAGACTATTCATTTATTAATTATGCATTTCAAAAAAATTCTTGTAGAGCTTACTCTAGTGTTTACAATACGCATCTTTAGCTAATCAGTTTCTACCTTTCAATAATGTTCTACCACATTGCATGCAGTGTCAGAACCTCAGAATAGTGTACCTGCATTTCTTTCTTTTTCCTTTGCAACTAATATCATATCTCATATGTTATAAACACCATAATAAATTCTTATAGTTTTTTGTTTTCAACAGTAAGTCATCATTTTATTGAGAGAAAATGAGAAATGATGCCTTATATATTTACCCACGTATCAATAATTTCCTGTACTCTTCATTCATCTATGTAAGTCCAGCTTCTATCTGGTGTCAACTATCATTTTCATTCAGCTCAAAGAACTTTCTTTGTCATCTCTTGTAGGGCAAGTCTGGAATAATACATTCTTTCTGCTTTATTTTTGGTCTGAAGAAAGTTTTGTTTCTCTTTCACTTTTGGAAAATATTTTGCTTGGTGTAGAATTCTACTTCAATAGTTATTTTTTTGTTTTGGGTGTAAAATTCTAGGTTGACAGATTTTTCCCTTCCCAGGAGTTTAAAAATGTGACTTCATTGTCTTCTGACTTGCATGGTTTCTCGTGAGAAGTCAGCTGTCATTCTTATTTTTGTTCTTCTGCTTGTTTGTCTTTATCACTTCATACTCTTCATTAGCATGGGTTTCCTTATTTCTTTATTTTTTTTCTTCTTGTTTTCCGTTGATCTTGCTTGAGTGGATTTATAGAGTTTGTTAAATTTGAGAAACTATTTCTTCAAACATTGGTTCTGTCTACCCTACCACTGCCACATTTCTGGAACTCTTATCACACTAGATTACATTGTTTGATATTTTAATACAGATTCCTGCTACTCTACTCATTGTTTCTCAGGTATTTTTTGTTTGTTTGTGTGCTTCATTTTGGATGGTTTCTATTTCCAAATCTTAGGTTTACTGTTCTTTTCTCCTGTAGTGTCTAATCTTGTGTTAATTCTATTCAATGTATTTTTCATTTCCAGGAGTTCTGTTTGAGTCTTTTTTATCTTCCATTTTTCTCTTATCATGTTCATATTTTCTGTAACATTATCGAAGATATTTAAAATATCTTTTTAATGCATTCTTTTCTTCTAATTCTATCTTCTGTGTTATTTCTGGATCTCTTTCTATTGATTGATTTTTCTTCTTCTTATAGGTCATATTTTCTTTGCCCTCTATTCTTGTTAATTTTTAAACGCATTTTGAATATTGTGTGTTTTTACTTTGTTGGGTGCTGGATTTTGTTGTATCCCTTTAAAGAGTGTTGGATTTTATACTGACATGCAGTCAAGTTACCTTGTACCAGTTTAAACATTTTGGGTGATTGCTCCTGAGATTTGTTAGAGTGGATCCAGAGCAACTTTTAGTTTATGGCTAATTTGTTCCCATACTACAGCCCTTTTCAGGATTTGACCTAATGCCTCCTGGAGTATGAGGTCTTTCTTCTATGGCTGCTTGGAGCACAAACTATTCCTAACCCTGTGTGATATGCAAGAGTTATTCAGCCTATTAGTTTTTTGGTGGTTCTTTCCATGACCTCAAATAGCTTTCTTTTATGCACATGCAGATCAATACTCAGCTAAAGACTTGAGGGAAACTTTCTGCAGATCTCTTGAGCTTTCTCTGTGTGCAGTTACCTCATCTCTGGCATTATCTCCTACAAATTCTAGCTGGTTTGGTTTTCTCAAACTCAGATTTTTCTTTTCTTAAGCCAGTTAGGTCACCAGAATCTGTTTGCAGTCTCTGCTGTTTTGTTCAGTGGCCAGGCATTGCCCCCCAGCAGTATGCTCTGGCAATCATAGGGCTCATCTTGTTTCCTTTTTCTTTAGAATCACAGTCCTGTGCTGACATTGGATCACAGTCCTATGCTGCTTGCTATCCAGTATCATTTTTCATATTTTTTTCTGGCTTTTAAGTTGTTTATGGCAGGTAATTAAATGCTCTAAATTACTCCATCATGGCCTAATAAAGAACTCTTGTTATATTTGAGTCATTTTTCCTTTTGACTTTTACAGTATTATCCTGAGTTTTTTTATATTCATGTATCTGTTTTCATCACTATCTTTTCTCTTTAATGAATTACTTTTGAATCAGTGATTCACTTTTTATAAATTGGGAATATGATAGAGCAATTTGTCAAATTAAAAACGAAATTCATGCATATACAAATAATAACATATAAATGATAAGAAAATACTTTTTCCAAGATGGCCAATATTTTGTTACCTTGAATTTTTACAGAGGCAAACCGATTCCTTGTAGTATGTGCACATTTCCAAATGCAAAAATAATATAACAAGAAGGTAAATAGTAGTTAATTTTACTTTTCAAGTTTATCACCTGTATGTGAGCAAAATTATTTTCTTGATTTTTTTATCTCAAATTACCATATCACCTTTGGGTTCCTTGATTGAATTGCTAGTGACCAAACCTTGAGAAATACTGCTGTAGTATTTAAGAGTGCACACTTTGGTATTACAACTGTGTCACATCTCTTACACTTTTAATTTTTTTAATGTTTGACAAGTAGTTGAATCAAGTTTTGTATTTCATGAGGAACTGCCCATTACTAGTAAGGTAAATATATGTATTTTTTAATTAAACTTTTAATTTTGAAAGTCAAATTAAGATTTGCATACACTTGTGAGAAATAACAGAGTGATCCTGTGTACATTTATGCAGTTTTCCTCAGTGGTAACATCTTGTAAAAATACAGTTCAATATCACAACCTTGATGTTGACATTGACACAATCCATTAATCTTATTCAGATTTCTCCAGATTCATTTGTACCCATTTGTGTATGCATGTGTGTGTATGTGTGCCTGCATGTATGTATTTAGCTTTGTGCAGTTTTGTCACATATTGTTTTGTGTATCTACCACCACAGTCAAGATACAGAATAGTTCTATCACAAGGATCCTTCTCTTTGCTCTTTTAAACCACACCCACCTTCCTTCTTCCCTCACTCCTCTCTCATCTCTAGCCCTCGACAATCACTGATCTATTCTCCATTTCTATAATTTTGTCATTTCAAAAATGTTATATAAATGAGCCATTTGCATTTAAGGAATTTTGATATGTTAGTGCCTGAGTCTGCTATTTTATTATTGTTTTCTGTTTGTTTCCTGTTTCTTGTGCTTCTGTTTCTCTTTACTTGCTTCTTCTGGATTCCTTGAACAGTTTTTAGAATTCCATCTTGATTTATTTATAATTTTCTTGAGTGTATCTCTTTGTATAGTTTTCTTAGAGGTTGCTCTGGTTCTTACTGTCTATTAGTATCAACATTTTACCACTTCAAATCAAGTGTGGAAACCTTTCTTTCGTTTACATCCCCTCACATTCCCCACTTTTAAATATCATTGTCTTGAGTATTAAATGATTAGAATTTTTGTTTCCTTCATCAAATATGATTTATAAGCCTCACAGAGGGCAAGGATAGTCTATTCTACATAGTCATATTTCTTCTCTATTTGTTGTTCTTTGCTCATGCTCCAAAACTCCTTCTTTTACCATTTAATTTCTGTTTGAAGAATTTCCTTTAGCCATTCTTTAAGGAGAGGGCCACTAAATTCAAAGCCTTGTTTCTTTTTCATCTGAGAGTCTTTGTTCCCCCTTAATTCCTGAAGGATAGTTTTGCCAGAAGTAGAATTCAGACCTGACAGTTCTTTTTTTCCCAGCATTTGAAAAATGTTGTGCTACTTCCTTCAGACCTTTATAGTTCCAGAGGAGAAATCCACTGTTATTCAAATTCACATTCCCCTGTGGGTAATGTATCATTTCTCTCCGGCTGTTTTCAAGATCTTTTTTCTTTGTCTTTAGTTTTTAGAAGTTTACTTATGATGTGTCTTGGCATGAATTTCTCTGAATTTATTCTATTTGGACTTCTCTCAGCTTTTTGAATCTGTATGTTTATGTCTTATTTAAAATTTGGATGTTTTCAGCCGTCATTTCTCTAAATACTCTTTCAGTCCCATTCTCTTTTTCCTCTTATTCTGGGACTCCAATGATATAAATGTTGGATCAATATTAATTGTCCCAAGACTCTGTTGACTTTTTTTCAGCCCGTTTTCTCTGTTGTTCAGATTGGGTAAATTTTATTGATCTGTCCTCAAGTTTACTATTCTGTCCTTGATCAGCTCCACTCTACTATTGAGCCTGTCCATTCAGTTTTTATTTGTTACTGTATTTTTCTGGGTTTGTTTTTTTTCAAATTTCTTTCTTTCTTTTTTTTTTTTGGTGAGATTTGTTTCAAGGGAACATGTAATCGCTTTTGGGATATTTTTATCATGGCTACTTTAAAATTTTTGTCAGATAATTTCAACATCTCAGTGTTAGTGTCACTTGATTGTCTTTTCTCACTAAAGTTGTGATTTTACTGGTTCTCCATATGACAAGTAATTTTTTATTGTATCCTGGATATTTTGGCTCTTATATCAGGAGTCTTTGCATCCTATTTAATCTTCTATTTTAGTAGGCAGTCACTCTGTTTAGGTTTAGCATTCAGGTCTTGTGGTGAGATCTCCCTTTCCAGTCTCAGGCCTGGTGGGGAAGAGTTCCTCTTCCCCTCTCTGCTTGTTGTAAGCAGTGTTTGGTGGATCCCTCTTGCTGGTGCTGCTAGGATCATTTAAGGTTGTCCAAGGGACTCTTGTTCAATTTGAGGGAGGAATAAGCCTACCTGAGTTGCGTTTCATTGCTAGGTTGGAGGTTGAGAAATGCTGGACCTAAGTAGCCCTCTTCTGTTGGGTGGAGGATCATGAGACACCCATCCTCTGGTCCTGGAGTCCCTAACCAGTCTGTCTTTCTCTTTACACCTTTCAGATTTCTCCTTTGGTTGTCTCTTAGACTATTTCCAGGGTCTGTTATTGTATTTAGTGGTGAGGAGAGGGAGAAATTAGTCTACATCATCTTGTCCCTCTTATTAACTTGTAAACTTTTGATGGGTTACTTAATTTTTCTAACTCAGTTTCCTCAGCTGTAAAGAAGGGATGGCAATAGTAACCTTTCAAAGGGTTATTACTAAATGAAATAATGAGGTACTTCCTGAGACATAGTATATGCTCTGTTAGATAATGATGCTACTTCTGATCGCAAGGTTGTTTCTTGCATTGTTTTTAAGAACAAATTGAAACCCAAATGATTCACAATGTAGAGTTATTTAAGTAAGTTATGTACCATCAGTACAATTGAATTTAGCTGTTAAAAAATGACAAATGGGACATGGAATGTGCCCCAAATATTTTGTTAAGTGAAAAAATAGTAAAATAGTGTGATTTTTTTGTACAAGTATTTATAGGTATGTATGTACATGTAGATCATTTACATGTGTTTTGTATACGTGTAATGAAATATTCAGAACTATAGTTTGAACATAACAAATTGTGCAAAATACCTCTGGATAGTGGGCTGAGGTAATGTTCACTTTTACGTTATACACCTCTTCATTACTACAACATTTTTTGGTAAGAAACATTTTATCTTTCTTTATTAAGAGAATGAATAAAAACATGAAAAACATTCAGTTTGGCTATATATGTAGTTTTCATAGGTGGTTAAAAATATTAATCAAATTATTTCTGATAAGTTATTAACTTCATTCTTTGGAAATTACCTCTAAAATGTAACGTCCATTAGTTACAAGAATTCTCTGAAATTTCTTCACACATATTTAGTTTTCTCAATGTAAAATTGGCTTTAATGACTCCTTTATGATACTTCTATATTTTATGACCATTGAGGTATCACTTTCTTCACTTTAGAACTGTGTAAATGTGAAGAATTTTTAAGCATCAGCTTTATTTTCTATTACTTGACTTGAGTATTTTCAATGAGCTCTCTAGGATGCCAGAGTTTAGGTGACGAATTAGAAGGAAGATGGAGGTGTGGTCTGGGTGGATATTTAAAGACTAATGACAGATTTCTATATAGTTGCTCTTTATAATCTAAATTTTGTAAGGCCAAGGATCTATGTTTTTTATCTGCATATTCTTAAAAGCATGCCTTGCATGTGATTGGTGCTTGTATTCGTAAATTTGTAGTAGGAAATAAGAGTTCCTTCTAGATAGATCAAGCAGAATAGGATTTAATACAGGAAGTTAACTACAAAAGTGCTAGAGACACTGAAATGAGGGCATCACTCAGAAATCTGGAGGCTGCTACAGACCCAGGCTGGAGCCTATGACCACATTTGCCATTGAGTTACTTACTGTAGGGGCCACTGCTATCACTGAGCAGGAGCCACCCTGCTGCTACCTACTGTAGCCACCTGCCTGTTCCTGCTGCTAGAGATGAAGCACAGTGTCTTTCTTCCTTTTGCCTTCTAATTTCTTACCAGTACACCCTTTGATGGAAACTAACGGTAACACAACTGCCAAGGGAGTCTTGGAAATTTAGTTTTTAGGTTTTCACCAGCAATACAAAGTATTCTCTGTGGGACTCATAACTGAGAGATAAAAGATCAGCACCGTTCTAAAAATTGTTAGGGGCAGGGATCACATCTTTTTTAACCTTTGTAGTATCAGTGACTGACTCAGAGCCTGTCACATAGTAGGCTCTCATAAGTTATTTGTTAAAACTTTTTTCCAGGGTTATTTACAAATACAGAAATGTATGTGAGAATCAAATTTTCCTTTTTCTCTTGTACATACAAATATTTGGCATTTTCAGTGTTTAATTTATTAATCTAAAGAAAGACCTGTCTTACTCAACGTTAACCCTAGCACCGGACATAGTAACTAGCACATATTTAATAATTGTTTCTTGATTAAATGAATATTAGGTATACTTTACTCATAAAAATGTGGTGTTAGAATTACCTTGTTGGTAGTTTGGTGATTTATTAGTTATATTTTTTAATACTACTTGAGGTTCGTTCATGGTTTATCTTCTTTTTCTTACAGCATCAAACACTTGGCTTGTTCCAGAAACTAAAGGAGCTATTGTTCAAGGTGGATATGGCCACACCAGTGTGTATGATGAAATAACAAAGTCCATTTATGTTCATGGAGGCTATAAAGCATTACCAGGCAATAAATATGGATTGGTAGATGATCTTTATAAATACGAAGTTAACACTAAGACTTGGTGAGTAGATTGGGCAGAAGTATGATGAGAAAATTTGTCACTATTATGTTCTATATTTGTGGTATTTATTAAATATTTTCAGTGAGACATTCTTGGCCTTTTCACATCTTTGTTTCAACTGATGATATTCTATTATGTAGCAAAGGCACAAAACAATACATTTTCTATGTAGCCATCATTACTGTAAATGATCGACTTTAAAATCGTTTCTGATCCTGTAGATATACTTAACTCTCTATGCATTACTTATAAATGCTGATATCATGTTTAATTCAGATGAGCAATTTTGCTTACCAATAAACCAGAATTTGAGCTTTGATATTCTATGTCCTGGGATTTGTTTTTCTATACTCACATTTTGTTGTCATTTGTTAATTTTAAAAGACTTTCTTCAGTTTCATCATCCAGTCTCTTGTGAAATGCAAAGCTTGTGGCATTTAGATAGATTTTTCTTTTTGTTGTTATAGACAATGCTACATTGTACATCTTGTACTGGTCTTCTCATGCACATATCCAAGAGTTTTTCTAGGGTATGTACTTAAAAGTGAAGTTGCTGTGTCTGAGCATATTCACATCCTCAGCCTTATTGTGTGTTGTCTAATTGCTCTTCAAGTCACTACAGTAATATATACTTCCACCAGCAAGGATTGAGTCCCTGTTTCTTCATATTCCCACTGGCACTTGGTAATTTGAGGATATTTTCCTTTTGCCAACACAATGGATGTGAATGGTATCGTATTGATATTTTAATGTGCATACCCTGAGTACTATTGTGAATAAGCATCTTTTTATGTGTTCACTTGTGGCTTGTGTTTCCTGTTTAGTGAATTACCTATTCATAACCATAATGTTCTCTTTATGTTTGAAATATTATTCATTTGTTGATTTTTCTAGGTATATGAGTTTGAAAATAGAATTTTTGTTGTCTTCATTTCCCTTTGTAAAAGGTGGGATGTGACTCCTTTGTTATTTTGAGATGCTACACATTCTTTTAAACTTTTAGCGTGAAATTACTTTATGTGTGTAAGGGAAATACAGTTTTCCACTAAATTGTGTTTTGTTTTGCCCTCTTCACTTTCCATCATATATTCTAATTTTTACTTTATTTGAAAAAGAATGATGGAGTTAAAAAAATAAAACTTTTCCTTTGTATGATTTTGTTAATTTTCATTATTTTTTTAGTCTAATAAAATGCAGTATTATTCTTTATAGTTTTATAAATATCAAAATCAATAAATTATTTTTTAATTTTATATAATTTATACATTGCATTATATTTCCTATTTTAATCTTTTTTATTGTTTTCTCTTTGACTTTTTGATAGCAGGAGGAATTGTGGTGTAGTGATTAAGGCACTATCATTCTGCTTAACTTATTTTTGCCTATATTACAGATGTTGTATCACACCAAAAGGGAAAAGATAACTGCTTTTTCATGAAAGAAGCAGCATAGTTTCCAGTAGTAATAATAATGGGTATAGTAATGGTCAGGGAGGTATCTTAACAGAAGTGAATGGATAGGAGAGGCATGGGTATTATTCGAATAAAGTCAAAATGAGAGGATTGTTGCTCATCACTTGAATGGAATTTGCTCAGATTTTACATGCTTCCCTGCCTGAAAACTTTCCACAGTGAACTTTTGCATAGGAAAAGGTAATTATCACTGTTGGCAATTTTAGTATATGCACAAATATCATTTGATACTTGTTCCTTAGGAGAATTTAGTGAAATAATTGGTAAATTATTTTGAGCACCTCATTAGGTCTGTGTTTTTATATATATATGTTTATATATATATATGTTTTATATATATATAATGCTTTAATATTTTACTACATCCTATATTTTTTCAAAAGATCAGTAAAATTATCAGCACTAAAATGGTATTTTCCTATCCTTAAAATGTGTAGCATTCTTAAAGTTTTGATGCTTTTTGTTAGTTAAGTTTTCAAATTTGCTGTTGTATATAGATTATAGTTTAAATCAGGTTTATTTGTCAAATGTGATGTAATTTTAAAATGTCACTATTTTGTGTCCATTGTGCAGATAAATTTTAAATTTTTACCACCTCAGAACTGGCTTAACTTTTTAGTAGATAGGCTAGTTTGTTGAGATGTTAGTAAATGTGTGTTTGGAGGAATTTTCAGTCGTGAAATGGATTATTTTGGACTACTATTTCCATTGAGAAAAGTTAGAAATTACATCTTTTTAAGACATCAGAGCCCTATCAAGGTAGTGAGAATTTGTGGTCAAGAACTAGGAGAGGTAGAATGTCAAGGGAGATAAGATTGACCTTTTGTGCAACTTTTGTCCTTGAGACAATTATAAATCCTGAAAACTGACTATGAAACAGAGCAGAGCTTTTGTCAATCAGTATGGAGGACCAAAATTGGATTTCATGTGTGCCAGGGAAGACAGGCCTTGGTACATGCTTAAGGATTAAGTCTGGCCCCTAAAGTTCTAAACCTATTAGTAAGGATAAGCCCACCTTTGTATCATCACAGTCTTTAATTCAATTATGGTTATCTGCCCATACCCTAACTAGCCAGCAGAGCAAAAGTAAATGCTCTCTTGAGGAAGATAATATCATATAGAGTCTCAAATTATTTCTTCAGTCTATCTTATGCAGTATCTGATACAAAATAAAAAACAATAAGGCTTAGAAAAAGACAAGATAGTTAAAAAAACACCTCTTAGAAGCATATTTACAGCTTAATGGTGTTTTTACACAAAAACTTGAAGATAATTAGGATTTTATGACAAAGAAATTAAAATACAAAGTAGAAAATATTAGCAGACAACTGGAAAATCTTACTAAAGAATCAAATGGAAATTATAGAAATGAGAAATATGTTAAATAAATTAAGAATTCCTCAGATGGGTTTAACAGCGGGTTAGACACAGCTGAGGAGGGAATTAATGAAAGAGAAGATAGGTCAGAAGGAAATAGCCCCACTGAAGTAAAGAAAGACAAAGAATGAAAAATAAAAGAGAGAAAGAAATGAGAGACATGTGGAAATGGTGTAACATTCATGTAACTGGACTCCAGAAGAAGAGTGAGAAAATAATATAGAGCACTATTTGCAGTCTTAATGACTGAACACTTTCAAAAATGATGAAAGACATCCAAGCCACAAGTTGAAGAAGTTCTACGAGCACCAAGGGGGATAAGTACAAAGAAACTTACATTTATAAATATCACAGTAGAACTGATGAAATGAAAGCCCAAACAGAAGAGAAAAACTTTAAAGCAGCCAGAGGGAACAAAGGCATATTCTTTTTAAAGGACCAACATTAAAATTGACAGCTGATTTCCTAATTGAAAAAATGGAATCTAGATGATGTGGTGTCTTCAATGACTGAAAAAAAATAATCTCAGCTTAAAATTCTGCGTCCAGTGAAATATCCTCCAAAAATGAAAGCAGGGGCCCACTTGGTGGCACAGCGGTTAAGTTTGCGTGCTCCACTTTAGTGGTCTGGGGCTCACTGGTTCAGATCAGGTGTGTGGACCTGTACACTGCTTATCAAACCATGCTGTGGCTGGCGTCCCACATATGAAATAGAGGAAGATGGGCACAGATGTTAGCTCAGGGCCAATCTTCCTCAGCAAAAAGAGGAGGATTGGTGGTGGATGTTAGCTCAGGGCTAATCTTCTTTGGAAAAAAAAAAGAGAAAGAAAGCATAATAACATTTTCAGAAAAACAAGAATTGAGAGAATTTGACAATAGCAGACCTGCAATTAAGGTAATGCTAAATAAATAAACGAAATGCTACTGAAGTAGAAGAAAAATGATCCCAGATACTGGAAGGAATAGAGAAATAAAAGAGGCAAATCTAAGTGATTACTTAGTATGTAAAACTATAATAATAATAGAGGCTTAAATATATGCAAAATTTAAATACATGATCATAACAGACATAAGTCAGGAAAGAGGGTAAGTGGTGTTCAAAAGTACTAAGGTCCTCATATTATGTGGGAATTGATAAAAGAACTAATATGAAACAAATAAGAATTTAAGTCAGTTATCTACCTAGAAGACATGAGTTCTGAATTTATATGTACCTTATAACACTATATTAAGTAAAGCAAAAATTGACAGAATAAAAGGGGTCAAATCATAGGATATTTTTAACCCAGTTGTCTTGGTAACTGATTGTACAAGGGGACCAAAAAAGCAGTAAAGATATAAAAGATTTGAAAACCACAATTAATAATTTTGTCTTTTTTGATATTTGAGAGCAAATTATCTTATGACTGCCAAATATACCTTGTTTTCAAGTACATATGGAACATTTTCCAAAATTTACCATATGCTGGGTTTTAATGCAAATCTCAACAAATTTAAAAGGATTGAAATCACACAAAGTAATTGACCACAGTGAAATGAACTTAAAAGTGACCACAAAAACTCTAAGATGTCTGGAATTAATAAACTCCTTAAAACTAATTGGTCAAAGAAATTATGCTGAATTTTGAAAATATTTTGTATTGAGTGATAACACATCAAAATGTGTATGATGCTGCCAAGAGGGACATCTAATGCATTTTATTAGAAAAAGAAAAGATAAGTAAATAAAGACAGGAAAAAAGAAGAGTATAAGATAACACAAATTAATGAAATAGAAAACAAATATATAATGGAGATGACTCATATGGCCACCAAAAATCCACAGAGTTGGGTATTTATAAAGAGTAATAGATAAATACCCACCTAGCTTAGAAACAAAGATTATACTCAAATAACCCATATCAAGAATGAAAAAAAAGACATCACTACAAATCCTATAGACATTAAAGATAATAAGAGTGTATGATAAGCAACTGTATGATAGTAAATTTAAAAAAATCAAATAACCATGTCAAATTTCTAGAAAAGTAAAACTTACCAGAATTGACACATGAAGAGGTAGAAAATTGGAATAGTCTTTTATCAAAGAAATAGAATCTGTGTTTGAAATCCTCTTTCCTTAAAAAACAAACATGCAGGAGCTAGCCCAGTGGTGTAGTGGTTAATTTTGGTGCTCTGCTTAAGTGGCCCAGGGTTTGCAGATTTGGATCTTGGGTGTGGACCTACACACCTCTCATCAAGCCATGCTGTGGTGGCATCCAACATACAAAATAGAGGAAGATGGGCACAGATGTTAGCTCAGCAACAATCTTCCTCAAGCAAAAAGAAGAAGATTGGCAACAGATGTTAACTCAGGGCCAATCTTCCTCACCAAAAAACCCCAAAAAACAAAAACCATGCAAAAATGACAAAACAAATCCCCAAACCCTTTCGGCCTAGATCACTTTACTAGTGAATTTACCTAAACATTTAAGAAGTAAATATTTAAGAAATAAATAATGCCAATCCTTCACAAACTTTCAGAGGGCAGAAATAATTATCTTGAGATTTATGAGGCTAGCATAACTGATACAAAAATATGAAAAAGATATTACAGATAAGGAATTTATAGTATAATTATTGTAATTATTTAAAAAATCGAGTGAATCCAGCCATTTATGAAAAGTCTAATACAACATATGGGTTCATTCTAAGAATATAAGATACATTAAAAATTCCTAAAATCAGGGTAATGAACACATTAAGAGAATAAATAAGTAAAGCCACATAATCTTCTCAAAAGCTGCAGAGAAAAGTTTAGATAAAATTTAACATATATTCATGCTATAAACTCTGGTAAAGTAAGAATAGAAGCAAACTGTTCATATGGTAAAAGGATTCAAACAAACAGAAAAACTTGATTGCAAACATTATAGTGTAATTTAGAAAAATTTTCATTTAAGATTAAGAATGAGATAAGAAAGCCCACTGTCACCATTTCCATTTCACATTGTTTTGGAATTTCTATCCGGTACAATAAAGCAATTAAAATAAAATAAAATAAAAAAGCTAAATGAATAATAGATTTCTAGAAATAAGGTCAATATAAAAAAACCAAAAATAGTAATTCTATATGCCAGGAACAGTTGGAAAATGATGATTTAAAAGCAAAGAATTTATGTTACCATCAGAATATCAATAACCTAAGGAATAAATACAGTGACATATAGGCAGGATCTTTACACAGAAAACTGTAAAACCTTATTGTGAGGAACTGAAGACCTAAATAAGTGGAGGATACATTATGATAATTGATTGAAAAACTCAATGTTGTAGAGATGTCTGTTTTGCCCAGATTGATCTATAAATTTAATGTAATCCCAAACAAAATTGCAGCAAGTATTTTTCTTTTAGAAATGGACATGACTATTCTAAGATTTATATGAAAATGCAAAGGACAAATCATAGCTAAAACAAACTTTTAGAAGAATAAACTGGAGAACTTCTCTACCAGATCTAATGACTTATGAAACCACAGTAATCGTATTGTAAAGATAGAGAAGTAGACCAATGCAGCAAATAGGAATTTCACGATAGTCCTGTACACTTATGAACTCTTAATTTATGACAATGTTGTCATTACAGAGCCATTTTTTCAATAAATTATTCTGGGCCATTTGGATATACCATTGAAAAAAATGAAATTTGGGCCCTACTTCACACCATATACAAAAATTTGTTTCAAATCAATTGTTGAGCTACATATAGAAGGTAAAATAATAAATATTGTCAAAGATAATGAAGGCAAATATCTCTATATCCATTGGTAATGAAAGACTTTTTAGTTAGGATTTAAATAGTACTCTTAGTAGAGGGAAAATGATAAACTGAACTATATGTATGTATAAAAATATCAGGAAGAAGGTGAAAAGGCAAGCTGTGGTGTGGGAGATATTTGCAACGTATAAACCCAATGAAAGACTCTATTCCTGAAAATATAGAGAAGTACTACAAATCATAAGAAAATGTCACATAACTCAAGAGAAAATGAGCAAGAGACTTGTCCAGGTACCACACAAAAAAAGGATATCAAATGACCAAAATAGATACTTTAAAAGGTGCCCAACCTTATTAGTCACCAGGTCAGTTTAAATTAAGATAATATTGAGGTACCAGTACACATCCACTTAAGTGGTTAAAATTTACAAGACTGCTAATATCAAGTGTGTATAAAGCGGTAGAAGCACTCTGAAAAAGCTTTTGACAGTTTTTGCTAAATTTGAATACACTCAGACACATGTATGTAATATATGTATCCTATGAGATAGTTATTCTAGTTATATAACCAACAAATGCATGTTTGTATGCACTACAGTCACGTAGAAGAGTATTCATGATAGCATTATTTGTAACAGTCAATCATTGGAAATGAATGAAATATCTATTGAAACAGTTCAATAGATAAATTAATTGTATATTCATATAATGGAATGTTACACAATAATCAAAATGAAAGAATTGTCGCTGCATGAATCCATGCAATTGTATCTCACCAAAGTAATATAGACCCAAATAAGCCAGACACAAAAGAATATAGAGTATATGATTCCATTTGTATAAAGTTTAGCACCAGAAAAAACTAATCTGTGGTCTTAGAAGTTATGAGAGGGATTACCTTAGGCCAGGAAGAGTTGAGTAGTGATCGGGATGGGCAACAGGGAAGCTTCTGGACTGGTTACACGTGTTCATTTTGTGATGACTCATTAAACTACAGGCTTTAGATTTGTCTACTTTTGGGATGTATGTTATACTTCATAAAAGTTTATTTAAAAATAGAAATCTGTGTTTGATTTGACTTCTCAGGTTTAATATTATGTGCTAGTAGTTTATGATAATTTGGATACTAAAAGAGGGTCAATTTTTAATGTATAGTTACCAAAATATGGGTTTTTTCTGCCATTGTTAGAAAGGGATTGAGACATAAACGTTCAGATACAACCAAAGCCATTGCTACTACCCCAATACTCAGGACTAGTTGAGTCTGCTTTCTTTACATTTAAAGAGTAAGAGAAAACAAACATCGTGTATTTATAAAAATCCCCATTTCTCAAAAATGATTCCTTTTATGTTGTTAGGATGTTTTATTAATGGGTATTATCCCTTGCTAAAGGACTTTAACTTTGCTGTAATGGTTTTGAGTACCAGGGCCATTGTGGTCTTGATTTCTTAGCCTTGATAAATGAGGTGTCTCGTAACATTCTTTGCACATACATGTGTGCAGAGCTAACCATAGGAGGCTACGCCTTCACTGTTCTTCTGTGTCGAGGCTTTTCTCTCGTACTAGAGACCTCAGATTTTCTTGACCTGTTGTTGAGGTTCTTCTCTCTATTGTTGTGTTCCTTTAACCTGTGCAGAAGCACAGTAAGTTTCAGCACATAAGGAACATATTAAACATTATCATTTACAACTTACAGTTGTAATTATCAATTTGGTAATTTTTTTTCCAAGTGAGAGAAAAAGATTTCAAGTATGCTTATAGAAATATTGCAAAGATAAGTAGTCAGTCTAATAATTCTTCTGTGCTACTATATTATTTCTATACTTAAAAAAAGTCTTTAAAATGTTTTCACAATTATGCTACATTTGGTTACATGAAATTATTCTAGCTTCTTAAATTTGATATAATGGGAGTTATTTTTACATTAAAATATTCAAAGCTATTTTAATAAATTATTGTTTTTGTGATTTCTCTAAAAATTGAGCTGTCAGACGTTTTAGAAAGTGATACAATTTTATAAATATGTTATTAGTTAACTTACATTTTAGTAAACACTGATGAACATGCTATCATGGTGTTCATCCTTGCTTATTTCTCTGCATAATGAATGTCTGAAATCTTTTCAACAAAAATATTGACTCCATATCAAGCACTGTGTTGAAAATAATCCTAAGAAGTTCTCAATAAGGGAGACACATAGTTTAAATTTTTATGGTACATGTGTATGTGGGAAATAATAGAAACACACACATATAATAAAGAAGTAGTACAATAGAGAGATTTATTAAAATGAACATAAAGTATTTATATAGGCTAAAAAATTGTCTTTATAAACATCACAGTATGTTATGAGATTTGAAATTTTGGAATGTCTGGTTCAAACTGCATATTGATAATTTAAAGAAATACTTATCTCTATAGCTTTATCTTTTAAGGTAATTTTGAGATACGTAGTACTTATTTTCTCCCTAGTTCTCTTTTATAAACTGGGAAATATTGCATATGGACAAAAGACTGTATGAAAGCATGCATACATAGTTTCAGAACAATAATAAAGTAATCACCTTATCTACCTGAACCGAGAAAGAGGATGTTACAGTACTCCCAGAAGCCCTTGTGTGTCCCTGCATTATGGCACTCCCTTTATTAACCCCCAGAGAGGTAACCATTATTCTTAATATTGTGTTAATTATTTCTTTGCTTTTTATTATAGGATGTTTACCCTCCTATATGTGTTTGCAAGCAAACAATTTATTTAGTTTGTCCGTTTTTGAAAGTTGTGTGTATTGTTTAGCATTGTATGCTTTCCTTAGAGACCTTTGTTTTTAAATCAAAACTTTATGTTTTGGAGATATATTTTATGGGGTAAGCAGACAATGAAAATGGAAATAAGTGAAATGTGTTTTAAATGGTAATAAGTGCAATAGAGGAAAAAGAAAGCGTGGAAAGAGGATAGGGAGTTTTACGTTGTTGCCTTTGAATACGGTGGTCAGAGAAGACATCACTGAAAACAAATTTGAGTAAAGACCTGAAAGAGGTTAGAGAGTGAGCCATGCCAGTATTTGAGGGACAGGTGTTCTGGAAAACTAGTGCAGAAGTCTTGAGATGGGAATATGCTTGTCATTGGGAATAGCAAGGGGGCCAGCGTAGTTGGAGTAGAGTGTCTTAGAGTGGGTTGGGTGAAGTAGTGGAAAATGACCTTAGAGTGGTAATTGGAAACCCTGTTATCTAGAGTCATAGGGATTGTTATAAGAATTTTGACTTTTATTCTGATATGGGAAGCCATTGGAGGGTTTTGAACAGAGATGTGAGATGCTCTGATTTAGGTTTTTACAGGATCACTTTGGCTGCTGTGTTGTGATTATGATGCAAGAGGAGAAGCAAGAGGACCATTTAGGAGGCTATTGTAATAATCTAAGAAACACATGATGGCATTTGAGACCAAAGAGGCAATGTGCAGGTGATGAGAATTGGTTAGATTCTGAATATATTTTCAAGGTACAGCCAACAGAGGTTTGATAGACGAAGGGATTGGAAATAGAGTGGAAGAGAGAGAGGAGTGAAAGATGAATCAGGCTTTTGGCCTTGAAGACCTGAAAAGCATGGAGTTGGCATTACTTGCGATGATGAATTTTGTGGGAGGAATAGGTTTTGTGTGGAGGAAGATTAGAAGCTCAATTTTAGATATATTTAATTTGAGGTACATATTACATATCCTAGTGGATATGTTAAATAAGTGGCTGGATATAGGAGTTTGGGGATCTGGACACTGATTTTCTGGTCAGAGAGATAAAAATGACAACTAGAAAAGGAGACTGAGAATGAGAAGTTAACGAGTTAGCAGGAAAACCAGGAAAGTGTGATGTTCTAGAAGCCAAGAGAGTGTTTCAAAGGAGAGAGAAGAAAGTTTGTCAGAAGCGGCTGATAGATAAAATAATATGAAAATTGAGAAATGATCATGGGATCTGGCAAACTGGAATTTTTTGCTGACCTTGACAGGAGAGGTTCCAGTGGGGTGGTAGAATGAATTCTGATTGGCATGGATTGTCATCAGGATGGGAGAAGAGGAATGGGAGAAAAGTACTGGCAAATTTTCTGAGGAGTTTGTTCTAAGGGAAGGAGAGAAATAGAGTTAACAAGGGGTAAGGGAGGTGAGGACAAGAGAGGTGTTTTGTTTCTTTTTTTAAGTTTGGAGAAATAGTTATGTTTACTGGTTGATGAGAAAGATTAAGAAGATGTAAAAAAAAATGATGCAAGAAAGGGAAGAATTTGCTAGAGGGATGTCCTTAACAAAATGAGTAGCCGTGGGATCTAGTGAGCAAATAGAGAGGATAGCATTTCCTAGAGCAGTATAGATATTTTATTCATAGGAATAGGAGAAAAGGCAGGTTATGTGAGCAAAGATGCAGGTAAATGTGTTGACATGGTGAGAGCTTGTGAAAATTTTAATTCTTTTTTTATTTTTAGTGAAATGTGGTGACGTTATCATTTGGGAATGAGAATGGGGGTATTTATTGGAAGTTTGAGGTTTGAAGAGAGAAGATAAAGTATGAAATGGTCTTTTAGGGGGGAGGACGAGTGAGTGGTGAGGGAAGCATGGTAGGATTGCTGGCAGAATTGTTGTCCAGTGGAGAGATGCTTAATGGGTGAATGTAGATCTTTTTTATATTTTCTCTTCTACTGTGGAAGGATATTTGGAATGCACCAATTTTTGCTCTTATTAGCAATTATATTATAAATGTTCTTACCTGGTCTTCCATTGTTTCATATACAAGTTTCTCTAAGCTATTTACTTAATATTATAAATGCTTGGTCATTTATAATAATTAGAAGGGAGTGTCATGCTCAATTTTACCCAACTATAATGTCATTTTACTAATTTATACTCCCACCAGCGGTGAATGGGAGTTCCCATTCCTCTAGAAACTCTCTAAAACGTGGTGTTAATTTTTTAAAATAGTTTTTGCCAATTTAATAGGTATGAAATGGTATCCCATTTTGGTTTTAATGTACATTTCCCTGATTGCTAACGAGGTGGAATATCTTTTCGTGCTTATTGTCCACATTTCTCTCTTCTTGGAAATTCTGCTCAATTCTTCTGCCTGTTTTGTTATTTTTGTACCCTTCTTTTTGATATTAATCCTTCGTTAGTTTCATATTTTGCAAACATTTTCTCTCCTAGATTGTGGATTTTCATTCTGCTCTTTGTATGATGTTGTTTTGAACAGAACTTCTTGCTTTTAATGTAGAAGTGAGCAGTCTTTTCTTTTATGGATTGTACTTTGTGTCTTGCTTAAATAATACTTTCCTATCTCTGTGTTTTCTGCATTTCCCTCCAAATTTTTATAGTTTTACCTTTCACGTTTAGTTTTTAATCCATCTGGGTAGGGTTCCATTTTTTTAAATGTGGAAATCAGTAGTCCCAAAACCATTTAATGAAAGTCCGTTCCTTTCATAGTCTGCAATACGAACAACTTTTTGTTAGAATTATTCCTAGGTGATTTATATGTCATATACTTTTCTAAATGAACTCTATTGATTTTCCAAGGACGAAGTAACAAATTACCACAAATTTGATGGCTTAAAAATGACAGAAATTTATCCTCTCATAATTCAGCAGGGTAGAAGTCCTAACGAAATCAAGGTGTTTTCAGGGTGGTGCTCCCTCCAGGCTCTAGGGAAGAATCCTTTCTTGCCTTTTCCAGCATCCAGCAGCTCCTGGCGATTGAGCATTCTTTTGTTGTAACTGCATTCATCACTCCAATCTCAGGCTCTTTCTTCCCGTGACCTTCTTCCTGTGTGTTTGTATGTGTCTTCAAATGGTCTTCTTATAAGGACACAAGTCATTGGATTTAGGGCCCACCCTAATCTGGTAAAACCTCATTTTAGCTTAGCTAATTATGTCTGCCAAGACCCTATTTCCAAATAAGGTCGCATTCTGTGGTTTGAGGTGTATATGAATTTTGGGTGATGCTATTCAATTAGTACATTATCTTTTATTCTTTTCTTTATGGGTTGATATATGGAAATGCAATTGATGTCTAATGGCTTCCTGTATTTTAGTAATTTATGTGTAGATGTTTTTCAGTTTTTAACAGTAGATACTCAGATTATCTGCAAATAATGGCAGTTTTGTTTCTTCCTTCCTGGATCTTACAATTTTCATTTTTCTTACGTTATCATTTCAGCAACAACCTCCAGTTCAATGTTGAATAGAAGTGGTGATAACAGGCATCTATTTTTATTCCTGAGCTTTAAAGAAATGCTTTCAGTGTTTCTCCAGTAAGAATGATGTTCACTGTGGGTTTTGTAGATATTGTTATTAAGAAAGTTTCCTCTTTTCCTAGTTTGGTAAGGGTTTATATTTTGAATGGATGTGGGATTTTATCAAAGGCATTTTGGGGGGATGATTATCTGATTTTTCTACTAAATAACTTAATGTGGAAAATTATATTTATTTTATTATTAACACAATTTGTGTTGTCAAACTGAGTCAAAATGTATTACTTATGTTTTGGTTTCCTAATATTTTGATAAGCATTTTTGCATTGATGTTAATATGTGAGATTTGCTCATGGTTTTCTTGAATATTCATGTTAGCTCTTTGGTATTAAGGTTATATTGAGCTCATAAAATGAGGTGGGAGTATTCTTTTTTATACTCTAGAACAGTATGCATAAGATTGGAACTATCTTTTCCTGAATATTTTATGCTAATAACCTTTAAGTCAAGCTGTTAGAAAACAATTTTTCTTTGTATGTATACTTTTAACTGCTACATGCAGTGTATGTAATGGTTATAAAAATATTCAAATGTTTTACTTATTCTTAAGTTTTGATAAGACATATTCTCAGGAATTTATCCATGAAATCAGTCTTCAGTTAAATTGTTATGAAGATGTTCATAATGTTCTCTTAGAATCTTTAATATCGGCAGCATCTGTAGTTATGTTCGCTTTTAATTGTTTTTTGAGCACTATCTATCTCTCTATCTAATATCTCTTTTTTTCTGAACTAAGAGTGAATTGCCAACATGACGTCCCCTTAACCATAAATATTTTTAAATGTATTTACTAAAAAACAAGGACGTTCTCTTACCTAACCACAAAACAGATATAAATTTAGGAAATAACATTGATAGAATTTTATAAACTAGTCTATAGACCTTATTTAATTTTTACCAATTGTTCAAATATCTTTTATTTAAAAAGTAGAACTATTTTATTGCTTCATTTGGTTTCTCAATAAATTTTGCATCTATGTTCACATGTGAAATTGCCCTGTGGTTTTCCCTTATTAGACTTATTAGACTTCCCTTATTAGACTCAAGGTTTGATATTTTTTTTCCTTGCTAGATTTGGGTATCTTTTTCTGATCCAGGATTATATCCAGGATCATGCACACATTCAGTTGTCATGTTTTTTTGGTCTCTTTTAATCTGGAACGGTCTCAGTCTTTCTTTTGAAGAATGCAACAATTTGGGTTTGTCTGATGTTTCCTCATGATTAGACTAAGGTTTCTTGGTTTTTGTAGAATACCAAAATGTTGTGGCCTTCTTCTATGGCTATTTTTTTTTTAAAAAAACACTTTTATTGAGATAAAATTCATATAACATAAAATTCTCCATTTTAACCATTTTAAAGTGTACATTTCAGTGTTTTTTAGTATGTTTATAATGTTATGCAATCATCATCACTAATTCCAGAATATTTCCATCACCTCAGAAAGAAATCCCATACCTTGCTATACTCTCTCCCTTCATCATGTGGAAATCACTAATCTACTTTCTGTCTCTATAAATTTGCTTATTTGTGATATTTCATATAAATGGAATATACAATGTGTGGTCTTTTGTGTCTGGCTTCTTTCGCTAAGTATAATGTTTCCAGGCTTCATCCATGTTGCAGTATCTTTCAGTCCTTCATTCTTTTTTATGGATGAATAATATTCCATTGTATGAATATACCACATATTGTTTATCCACTCATCAGTTGATGGGCATTCGGGTTGTTTGCACTCGGCTATTATGAAAAATGAGGCTGCTATGAACATTCATGTAGAGGTTAACTTTTATGTCTTGGTTAAAGTGGTTCCAGGTTTCTCCACTGTTAAGATACAAGTTTTCCTTTTTTAATTAATAAACACCATGTGGGGAGGTACTTTTAGACTGTAAGTATTCTGTTTCTCGTTAAACTTTCACCCTGTAGTTTCAGCATCTGTTGATCATTCTTGGAGGAACAATTATTACTACAATGGTTTCCAAATGGTGATATTCTAATTTTATTATGTCTTCTAAATCACCCTGATTTTGATGTTCGCTTATACCAGTATGAAGCGATGGGTGTTTATTGTATTCAGTGTTTTATCATCAGTTACCATTCTTCTTCACGTTGGTGCTCAAAGTGTCCCAGATTTGGTCAGTTTGAGCTGCTTTCACTCAGACTCCTGTGTTCTCTACAAATGTCCACATCATTCTTTGTGCTTTCCTCCACTGTCTGGCACATGTGCCAAAAAAATTCTATTCATATTTTGTACTTTCCCTGCTGGAATAAGTCATTTTCTCAAGGAACCCAGATTCCTTTTAGTGGAGAATGGTATTTATAAACCAAGATTAGGGCACTAAGTATGTGTGTATATTGCTTTTTTGATGTGTTTACAGGCCCTCTCAGAAGTTAGGGCCAGAAAATATCTACACACACACGTCTATATGTATTTCTAGAAATAGATATATGTCTCTACCTCTCTGTATCTGCCTGTGTGCCTGCCTCAACCCTGTCTAGGTAAACTGCATAATGATGCAGTACAACGTCACAGGATTTATTCTAGCCTTCCTCTCTCCAAATTTGTAAATCCCTTCTGACAGGGAGAAACCTGGATCCCATTTTACACTTCATATATTTTTTGAAAATATCTGCATACTAGGTACTAGGGGCTGGGTTTGTTTATTTCAGTAAAGATACTATATCTGGAAAAGCAACTGCAATTTTTATCACCACCATTTTGTTTTCTTGTTGTTGTTTGTTTAATTAATTGACTTTATTTTTTAAGAAGAGTTTTAGGTTTACAGAAAAATGAGTAAAAAAGCACGGAGTTCCCAAGTATCCCCATAGCTACCCCACTCCAAGTCCCGCTATTATTAACATCTTGCATTAGCATGGTACATTTTTTATAATTAATGAGTCAATACTGATACATTATTACTAACTAAAGTCCATAGTTTATGTTAGGATTCACTTTTGTGTTGTAGGTTCAATGGGTTTTCACATATGTATAATGACATGTTCCGCCATTACTGTATCATAAGAATAGTTTCACTGCCCCCAAAAATCTCTTGTGCTTACCTATTCATCCCCCTGTGCCGAACCCCTAGCAAGCTCTGATATTTTTAGTCTCCACTGTGCCTTTTCCAAGATATCGTGTAGTTGGAATTGCACAGTATGCATCCTTTTTTAGATGCTTCTTTCACTTAGCAATATGCATTTAAGATTAAGCCATGTCTTTTCATGGCTTAATAGCCCATTCTTTTATCGCTGAATAATATTCCATTATATGGATGCACCACAGTTTGTTTATCCACTCACCTACTAAAGATCGTCTTGGTTATTTCTAAGTTTTGACAATTATGAATAAAGCTGCTGTAAACATGCATGTGCAGGTTTTTGTGTGGACATAAGCTTTCAGTTCTTTTGGGTAAATACCAATGAGTGCAATTGCTGGGTTGTGTAGTAATAGTATGTTTAGTTTTATAATAGTGTGATAGTTTTGTAAGAGTGGAATTTTTCATTTCCACCAGCAATGAGTGAGAGTTCCTGTTGCTCTACATCCTTGATAGTATTTTGAATGTTAGCCATTCTAATACGTGTGTAGTGGTATCTCATTGTTATTTTATTTTTTATTTATTTTATTTTATTTTTTTTGAGGCGGATTAGCCCTGAGCTAACTACTGCCAGTCCTCCTCTTTTTGCTGAGGAAGCCTGGCCCTGAGCTAACGTTTGTGCCCATTTTCCTCTACTTTATATGTGGGATGCCTACCACAGCATGGCGTGCCAAGCAGTGCCGTGTCCGCACCTGGGATCGGAACCAGCGAACCCCGGGCCAGCGAGAAGCGGAACGTGTGAACTTAACCGCTGTGCCACCGGGCCAGCCCCTCATTGTTATTTTAATTTGTAATTCCCTAATGACACATGGTGTTGAGCATCTTTTCATATGGGTTATTTTTGCCATCAGTATGTCTTCTTTGGAAAGGTATCCGTTCAGACTTCTTTGCCAATTTTTTAATCAGGTTGTTTGTTTTCTCCTTGTTGAGTTTTGAGGGTTCTTTGTATATTTTGGATACCAGTCCCTTTTAAGATATTTGTTTCAAATATTTTCTCCAAGTCTATGGCTTATTGTTTCATTCTGTGAATACTGTCTTTCACAGAGCAGAAGTTTTAAATTTTAATAAAATCCAACTTATTAATTTTTTCTTCTATGAATTGTGCTTTTGGTGCTATATTTAAAAAATCATCAACAAACTAAAGGTCACCTAGACATTCTCCTATGTTATCTTCTAGGAGTTTTATAGTTATACATTTTACATTTAGGTCTATGGTCTATTTTGAGTTAAATTTTTTTTTTTTTTAAAGATTTTATTTTTTCCTTTTTCTCCCCAAAGCCCCCTGGTACATAGTTGTATATTCCTCGTTGTGGGTTCTTCTAGTTGTGGCATGTGGGGCGCTGCCTCAGCGTGGCTGATGAGCAGTGCCATGTCCGCGCCCAGGATTCGAACTAACGAAACACTGGGCCGCCTGCAGCGGAGCGCGCGAACTTAACCACTCGGCCACGGGGCCAGCCCCTATTTTGAGTTAATTTTTAAAAGGTATAAAGTCTGTCTAGATTTTGTGGGTTTTTTTGTGCATGTGGATGTCCAGTTGTTCCAGCAGCATTTATTGAAAAGACAGTTTTTTCTCTGTTGAGTTATTTCGGCTCTTTTGTAAAGATCAGGTGACTATATTTGTGTAGGTCTATTTCTGCACCATGTATTCTGATCCATTGATCTATTTGTCTGTTCTTTCACCAGTACCACACTGTCTTGATTATTATAGTAAGTCTTAAAGTCAAGTAGTGTCAGTCCTCTGACTTTGTTCTCCTTCAATATTGTGTTGGCTTTTCTGAGTCTTTTGCTTTTCTATATAAATCTTAGAATTATTTTGTTGATATCAACAAAATATATTGCTAGAATTTTGATTGGAATTGCATTGAATATATAGTTTAAGCTGGGAAGAACTGACATCTTGACAACATTGAGTCTTCTCATCCATGTATATAGACTATCCATTTATTTAGTTCTTTGATTTCTTTCATCAGATAGGTCTTACACATATTTTGTTAGATTTATACCTATTTGGGGTTTTTTTTTGGTGCTAATATAGTGTTATGTCTTTCATTTTGAATATTAATTATTCATTGCTGGTATATAAGCAAGCAATTGACTTTTGTATATTAACCTTGTATCCTGCAACCTTGCTAGAATCACTTATTAGTTCCAGGGTTTTTTGTGGTTGTTGGTTGATTGGATTTTCTACATATATGATCATGTCATCTATGAACAGTTTTATTTATTCCTTCTCATTCTGTGTATCTTTTATTTCCCTTTCTTATCTTGTTGCATTAGCTAGCACTTCCAGTACAATGTTGATAGGAGTGATGAGAGAGTATGTCTTGCCTTGTTCCTTTTCTTAGAAGGAAAGCATCTAGTTTATCACCATTAAGTATTTTTTTTTTTTTTGGGTAGGTGTACTTTATGAAGCTGAGGAAGTTCCCCTCTATTCCTAGTTTGCTGAGAGTTTTTTTAATCATGAATGGATGTTGGATTTTGTCAAATGATTTTTCTGCATCTGTTGATATGATCATATGCTTTTTCTTCTTTAACCTAGATGCAATGGTTTACATCACTTGACTTTCAAATGTTTAATCACCCTTGCATACCTGGATAAATCCTATCTGCCTAATGATTAGATTTAAATTTTCGGCTTAAATTTCCCTCTAGTTGCTGAATATTTTCTCCTTGATCCATGTTATTCCTCCACTGTTCACTAGATAGTGTGTATTTTGTAAAGAGAGATTAGAGACCTGCAGATTTTAAAGAGAATATGAGCTAAATTTTTGTTTAAAAATGTTCAACTTGGAAGTCTTCTATATTTAACATAGTGGAATAATTTTGAATCCTGAAGTTTCTTTTGCAACCAGAAAGGCTTAGGAGAGAATGGGAAGTTAAATTGCTAGATGAAGCCATCTATAGTGATTTATTACAAAAGCCCAATGTTCTTTCTTTTATTACAGCCTTCCTGAGATATTATTCTTATACCACAGAATGCACCCATTTAAACTGTACAAGTCAATGGATTTTGGTGTATTCACAGAGTTGTCCAACCATCACCACAATTTTAGAACCATTTCATCGTCCCCAAAGGAAACCTCATACTTAGTAGTAGTTATTCTCCATTTTACCTCAAACACACAGCCCTAGGCAAGCACTATTCTATTTTCTGTCTCTGTAGATTTGTCTTTTGGACTTTTCACATAAAGAGAATCATATAATATGTGGTATTTTTTTTATGACTGACTTCTTTAAGCATAGGTAAAAGCATGATTTCAAGGTTTATCCATGTTGTATCAGTACTTAATTCCTTTTTGTTGTCAAAAAATATTCTGCTGTATGGATATACCACATTGTATTTGTCCATTCATTTGTATTTATCCAGCCATTTGGGTTGTTTCTACTTTTTAGCTATTATTAATAATGCTTCTATGAACATTTGTGTGCAAGTTTTTGTGTGGAGATACGTTTTCATTTCTCTTGGGTATATATTTAGGAGTGGATTTGTGAGCTCATATAGTGACCCTATGTTTAAACTTTTGAGGAACTGCCAGACTGGTTTCCAAAGGGCTGTGCCATTTTATATTCCCACCAGCAGTGTTTGAGGATTCCAGTTTCTCCACATCCTTGCCAACACTTGTTACTGTCCATTGTTTTGATTATAAACACCCTAGTGGGTATGAAGTGGTATCTTGTTATAGATTTGATTTGTATTTCTGTAATGGCTATTCATATTCAGCATCTTTCCCTGTGCTTATTGGCCATTTATATAGTTCCTTTAAATAAATATCTATTCAGATTCTTTGCCTGTTATTTAATTTTATTTTTGTCTGTTATTGAGTTATGTGTTCTGTCTATATTCTGGATACAAGTCCTTTATCAGATATATGATTTGCAGATATTTTCTCCAGTTCTTTGTGTTGTTTTTTACTTTATTGACAGTGTCCTTTGAAACTCAAAAATTTTTACTTTTGATGAAATCCAATTTATGTATTATATATTTTGTTCCTCATGCTTTTGATGTCATATCTAAGAATTCATTGCCTAACCCAAGACCAGGAATATTTTCTTCTAAAAGTTTTATACTTAATAGCTCTTAAATCTAGTCCTTTTATCCATTTTGAGTTAGTTTTTGTGTATATTGTGAGGGAGGGGTTCAATTTCTTTCTTTTGCATGTAAACATCCACTTGTCCTAGGACCACTTGTTGAAGAGAGTATTTTTTCCTTTCTTCGAATTGGCTGTTCTGGTCCCTTGAATTTCTACATAAATTTTAGGATCAGTTTGTCAATTTCAAAAAAAAAAAGAAAAAGAAAACTCCAGCTGAGATTTTATAGGGAGTTAGTTGAATCTGTAGATCAGTTTGGAGAGTATGGTCATTTTAACAATATTTAGTTTTCCAATCCGTTAAAATGGGGTATTCTTCCATTTTCTTAGGCCATCTTTAATTTCTTTCCTCAATATTTTTCTAGTTTTCACAGTATAAGTTTTATACTTGTTTGGTTAAATTTATTCCTAAATATTTTACCCCTTTTTATACTGTTATAAATTGAATTCTTTTATTATTTTTATTTTAGGATTTTTTGTTGTGTGTAGAAATACAATTGATTTTTGTATATTGTTCTTTTACCCTCCAAACTTGCTAAACTCATTTATTAGTTCTAATAGCTTTTTGCAAGTTCATTAGAATTTCTATATAGAAGATCATGCCATCTGCAAATAACAAGAGTTTTACTTCTTCCTTTTCAATCTGAATACCTTTTATTTGATTTTCTTTCCTATTTCCCTGCTTCTGACCTCTAGTTGAATACAAGTAGCAAGAACGGACATCCTTGTCTTGATCTGAATTGTAGGGGAAAGCATTTTGTTTTTCACCATTGATTATGATGTTGGCTGTGGTTTTTCTGTAGATGTCCTTTGTATTAGTTTTCTATGGCTTCCATAACAAATTCCACAAACTGTGTAACTTAAAACAATGGAGATGTATTCTTTCACAGATCTGGAGGCAAGAAATCCAAAACCAAGGTGTAGGCAGGGCTGTGCCCCTCCAGAGGTGCTAGGAGAAATTCCTTTCTTTGCTTCTTCCAGCTTTTGGTGGCCATCAGTATTCCTGGCCTTGTGGCTGAATCACTCCAGTCTCTGCCTCCACAGTTACACTACCTGTTTCTCTTCTCTGGGTGTCTCTTATAAGGACACTTGTCATTGGATTTAGGCCACTGAATAATTCAGGATGGTCTCCTCATCTCAAGATCCTTAATTCAACCACATCTGCAAAGACACTTTTTCCAAATAAGGTAGCATTCACAGGTTTTGGGGATGAGGACATGGGTGTATTTTTGGGGGGTGGGGCACCATTCAGTCTTTATCAGTTGAGGAAGTTTCCTCTTATCTCTTTTTTGTTGAGTGTTTTTATCGTGATGGGGGTGTTGGTTTTTGTCAAAAGTTTTTTCTACATCTATTGAGATGATCATTGTTTTTTTCCTTTATTCTGTTAATATGGTGTATTACACTGATTGATTTTCAGATGTTAAACCAACCAAGCATTCCTGGGATAAATTCTGCTTGATCATGGTGTATAATCCTTTTTATATATTGCTGATTTTGGTTTGCTAGTATTTTGTTGATGTTTGTGTCTATATTCATAAAAGTAGTTTTCTTGTGATAGCCTTGTCTGGTTTAGGTATCAGAGTTATGTTGTCTTCATAGAATGAGTTGAGTCGAGTCCCATCCTATTCTGTATTTTTGAAGAGTTTGTGAAGAATTCATATTAAGCTTCTTTAAATATTTTGTAGAATTTACCAGTGAAGCCATCTGACTCTCACTTTTCTTTGTGGAAAGTTTTAAAATTCCTAATTCAATCAATTTATTTGTTACAGGTCTATTCAGATTTTCTTGCGTCAGTTTTGGTAATTTGTATCTTTCTAGGATTTTGCCCATTTCATACTGTTGTTTGTATATTTCATAAAGGCTTACAGTTGTGTAGTATTGCATTATAATGCTTTATTCCTGTAAAATTGGTGGTTATGTTCCTTCTTTCATTTCTGATTTTTATAATTTGAACCTTCTCTCTTTTTTTCTTGTTCATTGTATTTAAGAGTTTGTTAACTTTTTGATCTTTTCAAAGAAAGAACTTTTGGCTTTATTGACTTTCTCTATTGCTTTTCTATTCTATATTATATCATTTTCTGTTCTAATCTTTATTTCCTTCATTCTTCCTGCTGTAGGCTTTGTTTGCTCTTTTTTCCAGAGTCTTAGGGTGGAAGTTTAAGTTATTGAGTTTCCATCTTTCTACTCTTTAAATACATATGTCTACAACTATAAATTTCCCTCTAAATTACTGCTTTTAGTGTATTCCATTTGTTTTGATATGTCTTGTCTTCATTTTCACTCATCTCAAAGTATTTTCTAATACATGTGTGATTTTTTTCTTTGACCCATTGGTTATTTTAAAGTGTGGTTTCATTTTCAGATATTTGTGATTTTCACAAATAGCTATTATTGATTGCTAATTGCATGTCATTGTGGTCAGAGAGTATCCTTTGTATGATTTCAATCCTTTCAAATTTATTGAGGCTTGTTTTATGACGTAGCATACGGTCTGTCTTAGAGAATGTTCCATGTTCACTTGATAAGAATGTGTATTTTGATGTTGTTGGCTATAGTGTTCTATATATGTCTGTTAGGTTTAGTTGGTTTATGATATTATTTAGGTCTTCTGTTTCCTTGTTTGTCACATAGTTGTTCTATCCATTTTTGAAAGGAGGTATTAAAGTTTGCTAATATTATTATTGATTTATCTAATTCTCTCTTTAATTCTGTCAGTTTTTACTTCATTTTTGTAGGGGGTTCTGTTGTAAAGTTGTATATGTTTAAAATTGCTATATCTTCCTGATGGACTGACACTTTTATCAATATAAAATATTGTTATTGAATTCCAGGAACATTTTTGTTTTAATGTCTATTTTGTTTGATATTTTTACAGCCACTCCAACTTCTCATGTTTATTGTCTGCCATGATATCTTTTTTCTATTAATATATTTCTACCTTTCAAGCTAAAGAGTGTCTCCTGTAAAAAGCGTATAGTTGATACCTATTTTTTTATCCTGTCTCACAGTCTTTGCCTTTTATTTGTGTATTTAATACCTTTAATGTTATTTTGATGTGAGTTTATGTCTGTCGTTTTACTCTTTTTTAAATCTCTCGTCTTTTTGTTACTCTATTCCTTTTTATTCCTTTTTTTGCATTAAGTAAATATTTTCTAGTATAATATTTTAACTCCTTTAATTTTTTTAAAATATGGTTTTTTGACTTACTTTCTTAGTGTTGGTTCTAGGGCTTATTATATATCTTAACTTATCAGTATATACCTCAGGTTTATACTAACTTGATTCCAGTGAAGTATAGAAACATTACTTTTACATAGCTCTATTCTCTCTTCCATCTTTTCTTTGTGGTATTATAATTATATATATGACATCCATATATGATGCAAACTCAACAATATATTGTTATACTTATTACTTTATATAAATTTTATATCTTTTAAAGAGATGGAGAGCAAATATATATTTGTTATGTTAATCTTGTTACTGAATATTTTTGTTTACATTTTTTCATTTGTTCCTGTTTATTTGAGTTACTCTTTGGCATTGTTTCCTTCCTTCAACAAAGCTTTGCTTCGATCCATCCCTTTGTGCTGTTATTCTCAAATATATTGCATTTTTATATGTTATAGGCCCAACAATGCAATTATATATGAATTGTTTTATAAAAATTGCTTTTCACACTGATTAGGAAAAGAAAGGAGAACAAATATGTATTCATACTTTGTTTTATAATTACATAATTGCCTTTGATAGCACCCTGGACTGGAATAACTTATCTAAGACTGAACAACTTCCTTTGGTGTCTCATACGACAAATCTACCAACAAATTTATTAGTTTTTATTCAACTGGTAATGACTTTATTTTCATTTTTGAAGAATAGTCTTATGAATGTAAGATTCTTCGTTGACATTTGTTCTAGCTTTCTTCAGGTATAATTGACAAACAAAAATTATATATATTTAAGGTGTATAATGTGAGGTTTTGAGATACATATGTACTGTGAAATGATTACTATAGTCAAGCTAATTAGCGTAGTCAACATCTTACATAGTTACCTTTTTTGTGGTGTGTATGGTGAAAACAGTTAAGATGTACTGTCTTAGCAAATTCCAAGTGTACAATCCAGTGTTATTAACTATGGTAACCATGCTGCACATTAGATCTCCATAACTTATTTATCCTGCGTAACTAAAACTTGTATACTTTGACCTACATTTCTTCATTTCCCCATCCCCCAGCCCCTGGCAACCACTATTCTACTCTCTGCATTTATGAGTTTGACTTTTTTAGATTCTACATATGAATGATGTTATACAGTATTTGTGTTTCTGTGTCTGGCTTATTTCAGTTAGCATAATGTCCTCTGTACCTGTTGTCACAAATGGCAGGATTTCCTGCTTTTTTAAGGTGGGATAATAATATATATATATATTATTTTCTCTCTATATTTATATATTAAATATATAAATTTATATATTTTATGTATATATATATATATACACATATATATACATTTATATATATAAAATGTTTTCTTTATCCATTCATCTGTGGAGGGACACTTAGGTTGTTTCCATATCTCAGCTACTGTGAATAATGCTGCAGTGAATATGGGAGTGCAGATATACCTTTGAAATACTGATTTCATTTCCTTTGGATATATACCTAGAAGTGGGATTGCTGGATCGTGTGATAGTCCTTGGTAGTTCAATGTTTAATTTTTTGAGGAACTTCCATACTGTTTTCAAATTGCCTATCCCATTTTCATTCTCACCAACAGTGTACAAGGATCTCTTTTTTCCACATCCTCACCAACACTTATCTATTTTAAGTTTTATTTATTCATGTATTTATTTATTATTTTTTGAATTGAGATATTATTGACATATAACATTGTCTTAGTTTTAGGTGTATAACATAATGATTTGATGTGTGTGTGTGTGTGTGTGTGTGTGTGTGTGTATATATAAATATATAGTGAAATTTTTACCATAATATGTTTAGTTAACATCCGTCACCACACAGTTACAAATTATTTTTTCTTGTGGTGAGAACTTTTAAGGTCTACTCTGTTAGCTACTTTTAAATATGCAGTGTAGTATTGTTAACTATAATCACTGTGCTGTACTTTATATCCCCAGGCCTTATTTATCTTATAACTGGAAGTTTGTAACTTTTGGCCACCTTCACCCATTTTGCCCACCTCCCATTACCCACCTTCAGTAAACACAAATCTGTCCTCCATATCTCTGAGTTTACTTTTAGATTCTACATATAAGTGAGATCATACAGTATTTGCCTTTCTCTGTATGACTTATTTTACTTAGTGTAATATTCTCAAGGTCTGTCCATTTTGTTGCAAATGGCAGGATTTCTTTCCTTTTTTATGGCTGAATAAATTCCCCTGTATATATATATACACACACACACACACACACACACACACACCACGTCTTCTTTATCTATTCATCCATCGATGGACACTTAGGTTCTTTCCATGTCTTGGCTATTGTAAATAATGCTGCAATGAACATGGGGTACAGATATCTTTTTGAGATAGTTGTTTCATTTCCTTCAGGTAAATACCTAGAAGTAAAATTGCTGGATCATTTGGTAGTTCTACTGTTAATTTTTTGAGGAGCCTTCATACTGTTTTCCCAGTCATGTTCGTTACATTCCCATCAACAGTGCCAAGAGTTTCCTTTTCTCTAGTCCTCACTAATATTTGTTATTTCTTATCTTGTTGATAATAGCCATTCTAAGTGGTGTGAAGTGATATCTCATTGTGGTTTTGATTTGCATTTCCCTGATAATTAGGCATGTTGAGCGCTTTTTCATGTACCTGTTAGCCATCTTTATCTTCTTTGGAAAAATGTCTATTCAGATCCTCTACCCATTTTTTAATGGGGTTGTTCTTTTTTTATATTGAGTTTTATGAGTTTTTATATCTTTTGAATGTTATATTTTTGTCCATCCCACTAAGCCAGGCCCAGTGCTGGGAACCTCCCATTTATTTTCCCTAGAACAGTGCCAGAGTTGTTCAAGGCTATGCAGCTTCTGCCAGTGCAACACAGTTGAGCCAGCTATCTGTGTGTGCTCGTGCATGATCTGCAGAAGCTCAAGTGTGCTGTCTGCAGGGGTGTGTGTGTGGGGTGCTGGCTACATGGGGGAGGGATTTATGGATTGCCGGGGGCATGCATGTGCTAGTTGGGGTGATTCTGCAGCTGATGCATCCTCTGCAGTTCCTGGGTGAGCCTCTTGGTGGAGTTATGAGGTAGTTAGTGAAAACCTTGGCCCTTTATTCAGTTTTGTGCCCCGGTTGCTTTGACCCCTCTTTTTCCTCCTCTGCGAATCCCCTCATTGTTCTCTATGGAGTGGGAAAGAGGTGGTCTTCTTGGGTGTCATCTCGCTTGGCTATGAAAGCCAGGCACTCACTATGTTCTCACTTTCCTCCATAAGAAAAATTACAGGTCGAAGGGGTCTCTCTTGGCAATGAGCTGTGTTGCCTTGGGGGAGGGGGTGATGTGATAAAGTGAAACTGTTCTTCTTACCCTCTTCAACCCTTTTCTTCTCCGAATTTTTGTTCCAAGTGGTGCTAGGACTTCTTTGCTGGGCTTCTGGGCTCCCACAAAGGTACTCTGGTCTCTGGGTAGTTGATAAAATCAGTGTTTCTGTGGGAGAATGAGGACAGGAAACTGTTATTCTGCCATCTTGTTGACATCACTCTCTGTATTCTGACATTTTTTTTCATTCAGTACTTCACATGTGTTATTCCACTGCCTTGTGGCCTTTATTATTAATAATGAGAAGTCAGCTATTTGTCTTATTGGGATCCCCTTGTATGCAAAGAACCATCTTTTTCTTGCTTCTTTCAAGATTTTCTCTTTCTCTTTGGCTTCAACACTTTTACTTATGTCTGAGTGTGGATCTTTTTGTGTTTTTTCCTACTTGGAGTTCATTGAGCTTCTTGGATGTATATATTAATGTTTTTCATCAAATTTTGGAAGTTGTCAGCCATTATTTTTTGAAAAATTTTTACCTCTTTCTCCTTTGCACTCTTATTCCCAGTAAATATATCTTGTTGCTGTTAATGGTGTTGTGTATTTCTCATGGGCTCTGTTCATTTTGCTCTCTGCTCTTCAGATTGCAGGGTCTCTATTGATATATCTTCTAGTTCACTGATTATTTCTTCTGCCTGCTGAGATTTACTGCTGAGCTTCTCTAGTAAATTTTAAAACTTAAGTGTTACACTTTTCAACACCAGATTTTCCATTTTTAATGTAATTTCTCTTTCTTTGTTGATATTTTATATTTTATAAAATGTCATGTTTTCCTTTAAACCTTGTTTTCTTTAAGTTTTGGACATATTTATAATAGCTACTTTGAAGTCTTTTTTACCTCATCTGACATTCAGGTCCTCTCAAAGGCAGTTCTGTTGCCTCCTTTTTTTCATGTATGGGTCACACTTTCCTATGTCATAATTTCCCCTGAAAACTGGACATTTTAGACAATATATTGTAGCAACTCTGAATCCTGGTTTTCCCTCCCTCTCTGGGACTGTTGATGTGTTATTTGTTCCGTGACTTGGCTGAACTCTTTTAGTGGTCTCTTTCCTCCTCCAAGTGGATCCTCTTATGTTGCTCCTCAGAAGGTGCAGCCTGGGGATGCACACAATCACCCTGGGGTGACAGTAGTTTTAGCAGGGCTGTCTTTGACTTTTTCCGCTGAGCTTTCTGTTAAGCTGTCTGCCTCTGTTTTTATCACATCCACCTGGTAGCCTTCACTAAGTGCTGTCTGATTGCTCTATTATTTTCAACAATGCTCTGGGGGCATAAATTGCTCCACAGTGTATTTGAATTCGATTTCAGCCTTTTTTCAAGGGTAATCCTTGAGACCAGTCTTTGAGGTTCTGACCCCAGTAGGGCTCTTCTTAGCTGTCTTTTCCCCAGGTTCTCTCTGGTGAACTTGTATCTGGTCTTTGTTTCAGCTTATTGTTCTCTTGGAGCTCCTAGCTATCTCTTAATTACAACCCAAATCTACATTGTTTCTGAGAGTGCCCTTAAGCCTTGAAGTTTCCTACCCTGTTCCAGATGAAGTCAGTTCCCTTGGGAGAGCTTTGGAACTCTGCTTTTCTTAACCTGCCTCTCGCTGTGGGAGAAATCCTCTGTGCCACTGCTTAGGAGTTGTAGGTGGGCTTAGTAGCCTGTTCCTCTTGGAGTGACACCACTGTATTAATATGAGGGCACTGGATGGGGATGGTAGGCTTTGCTCTTCTCAGCTCACTTGATTTGGGATATAAAACCTCTGCCCCATGAGTGAAGTGGGGTGAAGACTTTTTAGTCCTGTGTTAGCCTGCCATGCCTCGTGTGTAGCTTCCACCTTGTGAATGGGGGCTAGGTAGAGGATGAGTACTCAGACCTCTTATGCTTTCTCCTTGAATAGAGCTTCTGCCTCCCAGAGGTGGGAGGCGTGAGAAGTGTTGGCAGTCTGCGTCTCCTGCTTAGCTATCAGTGGCCTGGACTCGGAGCTGAGGGATGGAGGAGCTCTTTGTTCTTGGCTTTACACTTCTGGGGTTGAATGTCTGTCTTGCTGAACTGGTTGTGTGTGTGTGTGTGTCTGTGTAGAAGGATGGGAACAGATATTGGGTCAAATATCATGAACTGTTGCTCTTCTTGCTGAAATTTAGTAGATATTTTTGAGTAAATATTTCTTTATTTCTTGTTGCTCTTAGTAAAGTTTTCTGAGGCCTTACATGGTTGTTTTTTATAATTTTGACCAATTATAGTTCTTTCCCTGGGGAGAGTGTTTGTAGAACTCCTCATATTGCCATTCTGAAAGTCAGGTCCATGTTCTTAAACCATTAATTGCTCTTATAATACATGATTTTTTTTTTTGAGGAAGGTTAGCCCTGAGGTAACATCTGTCGTGAGTCCTCCTTTCTTTGCTGAGGAAGACTGGCCCTGAGCTAAAATCCATGCCCATCTTCCTCTACTTTATATGTGGGGTGCCTGCCACAGCTTGGCTTGACAAGTGGTGCCATGTCTGCACCCAGTATCTGAACCGGCCAACCCTGGGCCACTGAAGCAGAATGCACAAACTTAACCACTTCGCCACCAGACCAGCCCCTGTAATACGTGATTTTTGAGATACTATATATATCTTACCAACTATACTGTATATACTATGTTTGCATCCTGATATTTTTATTTGTACCAGGGATTTATTTAGAGTATTGTAAAGCATTGATTCATATTGTCATGCACCTTTATTATGTATCAGTTCTTTCAAGTGAAATATAATTGTGAGCATATATTTATAGTACTGTCTCTCAGAGTTCACTTTATTTAGTTAAAAGAACACATATTAATTTTAATGTTTCTCAAAAATGCATTGTGATTTTCAGTTATACACAACAATATGGAGACATAGTTGGCCCTCCATATCCATGGATTCCACAGCCGTAGATTCAACCATGTTCTATGTTAACAGTCTGTGGTTGGTTGAATCTATGAATGCAGAACCTGTGGATATGGAGGGCCAACTAAGGGGTTTGAGTATCTGCAGATTTTGGTGTCTGTGGAGGTCCTGGAACCAATCCCCCCTCAGATACCAAGGGACAGCTGTATCTCAAGAATAATCTTGAGCAAAAGAATGTACACACAAATGAATACAAACTATATGATTCTGTTTTGTAAAGTACAAAGACAACAATACAAATCTTTGTTGTTAGAATAGTGGTAATACTCTTTAAAAAAACTCAGTGTTGGTTAATTAGTTGTATTCATCTTGTGAAAATTCATTGAATTCTATACTTATGATATGTACACATTTATGGTTGTTATATTATACTTAAATAAAAATTTAAGAGGTGTATCATGGGACCCATATGAGTTATGTAGTTTTAACTGAATATGGTTCAGAGTAAATTTCTTGCATTTTACTTTTTATTTACTTTGGTACATCGGTCCTCTAGTTTTAAGGAAACTTGTTTCCTACTTTTATAAATGAAATAAAAATTCAAGATATAAATTAGTGTAAAATCATTAACAGTTATGTTTCATGTTGTGTTTCCTCAAAACATTTTAAGATACTGTGAATCTCAAAATGTTTTTTTAAAAATATTGAAGTTTAGGGGCCATTTATGAGTTGTTAAAAAAAATAAAGCATGTTATTTTCACAACTCCAAGGAAAATTCTGTGTGCAAATTAGACCCTTTATATAATATATATAAAATCAGGGAGGTCTTTTTATCCTTTGTAATACATTTTTAAATTTTATCCTGTAGGACTATTTTGAAAGAAAGTGGGTTTGCCAGATACCTTCATTCAGCTGTTCTTATCAATGGAGCTATGCTTATTTTTGGAGGAAATACCCATAATGACACTTCCTTGAGTAACGGTGCAAAATGTTTTTCTGCCGATTTCCTGGCATATGACATAGGTATGTATCTGTTAGGATTGTACAAAGTAGGAAATATCAGAAATTTTTCATGTAGAGATTCTCAAATACATTACTTGACAGCATGTATATATGTCATTTTAGAGATAAATTCAGTGACAGATTATGAGTGGAATTCTCTTTAATTTCAGCACCTAGTAGCGTAGGGCCAGAACAGAAATACTGGGGTGACTTAATGGTGGAGATAGGGAAATTAACAAGTCTAGGTTTGATGTCCTTTTTGAAGGCTTTTATGCATTGTATCCCTGCGTGAGCACTGTATCAGTCCATTGTGTTTGACTGTTATCATACTAGTTTTGATAATCGGTAGATACGGAGCACTATCAAATTATGTAAATTACAAATGGTAGGAATGTAAGCATTTTAGAGTTAGTGAATATGAACAAAGTTGCATTTAAATTAAACATACCAGATATACTTACTGAAGCTCATAGAACTAGAGAAAGGAATATAGAGACAGTAGAGCTAAAGAAATAAGATGTTGGGACAAAATGGAATCCAGAACATACCTAGGAATGGAGGTAACTGAAAAAAGAATCTTTTCCAGAGAACCAGAAATACAGTGCATCTATACAATTCATTTAATTTTAATTATGCTATCTATAGTCTTATCAATTTCTAAATAATAAATGAATGTATTTATTGAAATACTTAGTTTAGCTACCCAGTAGATCATTATAGTGAAAACTTTTTTTCTCTGTATTTCATGATATAGATAAAAACTAGCTGATAATTAAAATATATGTAGCAGTACTTATGAGCACCTTTTACTGTTGTTATAAAGTAATATACCAATTTTAAGTTATTAAGAAGCATTTTGATAAATAAAAATAAAAAAGACCAAAGAATAACACATTTAATAGATGTAAGAATTATACTTTTGCTCTTAAATATCATAAAAGTACATAATCTACTTCAGAACATTATTTCAAGTGGTAGCATATAAAGAAAATTATGCCTATTAATAAGCAGTTTGATCTTTGTACTATTGTAAGTTTGTTTGGAAAGAAATTCGTAGTAATGAAGTTAAGCATGCTTTTTAACACTAAGCTATGACTATCTGTGATTATCATTAAAAAAGATCCACTGTCTTTAGAATTTTTGGATTCTAAATAGTTAAGTTTTTACCTTTTTGCATTAATAATTTGAAGTGATGATTCATAATGAAAATGGGATTGTCTCGGCTTCTAGAAGGCTTATAAATCAATGCCTAAGATCCTGAAAAATGGTTTAAATGAAGTACTTAATCTAGGCTGGTTTATTGTGATCCGTCATTGCCAGGCTGGGCCTGTCAACAAGTTGTTTGGCTATGGCAATGAGACAGTAAGCTTATTTCTCTGGAGGCAAATGAAAGTTTTGTTTGTTTTCCTTCTAAGAATAAAAATCCTAGGAAAAGAGTAGAATTTTTATTGCTATTGTTAAAAATCCATACAGTGAGATTTTGAACTTTTGCAAAAGATTCTTCAAGGAGTTTCCACCCAATGTCTATACTTTAATGAAGAAATTAATGTTGAGGTATTTTGTAGCTGACATATTGGAAATTTATTTTTATTTCTTCTGTATTGTTCAAGATTATCGTATTTTAGGTTTTATGTATCAAAAAAAGTTTACTGAGGTGAAAAAAATCTTAGAGGTGTTAGTTTCCCAGAGAAAGAGAAAGAGTTCAGATTATCATTATTCTAATTACTATTACTTGTTAAGTGTCTTCCAAGAGGTAGGTACTGTGCTAAGGGCTTTATACACAGTGCCTATAACCTCTCTAATAGCTTTGTAACAAGATGTTACTAAACCCATTTCCAGAGTGCTAAGCAGAGCCAGAGTACAAGGAACTGGCCCAAAGCCGTGCAGGGAGTACTGATAGGTCTAGGTTTTGTAACTCCTAAAATTTCTGGTAATCTTTCCACTTGACTACACCATGCTGTTTGGTTGGGTTCATTGTATATTCTTAATTTTGGCAATAAATTACCAGACACCTTATGTTTAGTAATGTCTCTTAATGCTGTGGAAAGATGGAAGCGAGTATCAGTTTCATTTTTCAAGGAAATTGTTCAGATTGGAGGAAGAATAGCATTTTAAACAGTTTTACATTTTAACATACGGGTTTTTTTTTTTTTGCCCTGTGCTAACACTAACAACAAAAACATATAAAGCAACCATATAATTCAACAAAGGATAAAAGTGTTTTGTTTTATAACATTTGAGTATTTCTATGCAGTTCCCAATAAAGTCCCCCTGCCTAAAATATGTATTTATTCTCCTGAGTTTGTAGCATCAAATGTTGGAATATTTTCTTTGGAAAAGTATTTCTCCTATTTCAGAAAATGTCTTCCAAAATAATTGCTTTCCTTATGGAGTATATTTTTGTGGAAATAAAATACAACCATTGCATAATGACCAACTGGAAAATAGATGTGTTTTGGAGAACAAAGGTCATGTTGCTAATTGTTCTCTTTAGTACAGTACACTAGGACTTTTATGACACATTTAACTGGAATGCACCTGAAGACTTAGCTGATTGCCTTGTGTTGTGTGATGTTTAAACAAATAGGAATATTTGTGCCAGTACTAATTTTTCATTGCTCTAAAATGTACTATTTCCACCTTTTTGGCATAGTAAATTTTGTATAGTGAATATCATTAATCTTTGAGGATATAACCTTGCCTTCACAGTTCTCATTATATTATACATGATAGATGTAGAAGGCATATGATAGTGATTTTCAAACACGGCTGTACCTTGGCATCTCCTTGGAAGGTTGTAGGGAAAAAACCAAACCTGATTAATCGGATTCTCTTAGATTGGGCACTGGCATCTATATTTTTAAAAAGTGACTCAAGTGCAACTGATAATAGTGCCAGTGCTGGTGAATGAGAAAGGATTGACTGTAACATATAGAATGATATATTACTTAATATGCTAGTTTGTAAACCTAGCTTGAAATCAGATTTTAAATCTGAAAACTTTGTTAACATTTTTGTTATTGTTAGTGGTATGCTTATTGCTTTCAGAAAGCCACCATGACACCTTATTCAAGATTAACATGATCTTTCTGGTAAAGGTAATCTTCTAGTACTTAATGAGGCTAAAGAAGCAATGGAAAAACGTCTCACTGAGTTGATCTCATGTTATTAGGTGTATTTGTACTTTGAAACTATGTGGCTGTGGAAAGTAAACATTATCATAAAAATTAGTTTTCTAGGATCAGTGGGAAAAAAGGAGTCAGATTGTCTGTTTTTTACATCCCTGAAGTGTTACCAGGTGGTTTTTACTGGGGATTACAACATTTACAAGTGAGACATTTTTATGAATTGAAACATACCTTAAAATTGAAGTGAGTTTTGAGACAATAATTTAGAACAATCAAATGAATAGCTATTACACAATTTTAAGTAGGCCCAACATATAATTATGATGCTTTTAGTTATAAATGGTAGTCATTATTCTTCAATAAGAAAATTTACCTAAGAGTTAAGAGAATGTATAGAATTTGGAAACAGTGTGAAAGACAACTCAGATACATTGGTCATATTTTTTCTTCAACAAGAGAGTATAAACATGAAATGTAATTTCCTGAGTTAGATTATTTCAGAATAGGTTAGGGAGTAGGATTTATATCAGAAATATATCTTGTAGAAAGCAGAATGGCCGAAACTTCAAATCAGATCAAAATAATAATAAAGTTTTTAAAATAAATTTTCCTGAACATGAGAGTTTTATTTATTACCTTAATTTCTCAATAGGTGATTATTTAAAAACAAACTCAGTAAACAAAGCTGAGAAGTAATTCCATATTTGAAGAAGTAATATTATTTTAATTGGTAATGTATAATAATGTGTATGGTTAACCATTTTAAAACACAATGGAGTGGTAGTTCAATATACCTTTAAAAATCACTTAACTAGTTTATGAAGCGCAGCATATGTGTTTTTGTACAACCTTGTAGAGTGATATATATGTGTATGTATATAATGGATACAATTTTGTAAGGCACATAATTTCATAAAGGCATTTTCAAATTAAAACAAGTGATTATTTAAATTTTTTGGAACACTTGAGCAAGATTAGAAAAATTCCAACTTGCTTGTTCTTCGTGTTTATAATTATTTTTATTTTCTGGAAGTTACTTTACTAGTTCCTCTCTTTGCTAATCAGTATCTCTCTATGCACTTCCTTAAACTCTTAGGCTCTTCTGTGATGAAAGCAGCACCCTTGCCTGGCTACCGAGAGAACCTGGTGTTTCTTTGTTCGTCAGAAAAACTCTTAAAATCATTCACACATTTTTTTTCGATGAATTTAGCCAGCTGTTGACTGTTTTAAGCTTTAGTGTATCCTTTGCTCAAAATGTTCTTTTTCTTTCTATAATATACTATTATATAGAAGAAATAGTACTTTCTTCTTTTTTATAAAAGAGGCCAATAAGTAAAGGAAAAAGTGATCTTTCATTTTGAGAAAAGGGAGAAGTAACAATTGTCAAATGCTTCCTATAGTGCTTAGCACTTTACACGTGCTTTATAACATAATTCTCATAATAGTTGTGTAGGATTTATTATCATATTCATTTATAGAGGAAGAAACTGTGCTTTAGCATGGCTAAATTCAAAGTCACGTGGGTCATAAGATGATGTTTTCAGAATTTGAAACCAAGTCTAAGTTCAGATTTCTTTTGATTCTACCACTACACTATAATACTGATTTTTTCCTGATTTAACAGGATTTAAAGTTAATCTGATTTTTAAGGTATATTTGAATTTTTTTGGTGTCTCTCCCCTCTGACAAATTAATCAGAAAATAGTGACCTCGAGGTAGAAAATTAGAGAGGAAGAAAAGAGTAATGAACAATGAATCTGTCTCTCTCTTAACAAGCATTTTAAAAGATTGTTTTGAATGCAAAAATTGCTAAATAAAGATTCTTGAAATAAAATATATACTGAAAGAAAAGTTTTAAATATCTTAACAAAACTCCTGGGTAAGGAGACAAGGGAGAGCAGTCATGAATACAGAATTTAAAATTTAAAATAAAATATTAGCGAATAGAATTCAGCATTGTTTCAAAAGTATAATCAACTACGACCAAGTAGGATTTATTCTAGACATTCAAGTATGATTCATTATCAGGGAATCTATAAGGATAATTTTTTATATCCAGACTATTTACTGAAGCAAACAGGAAATAGCATTGTGTGTTAAAACACTATAAAATGAGGGTCAAATAGTGGTGCCCACTTTTCCTGGCAGAGAGTAAGAAACTAAATAAATATTTAGTGAATGAAAGCCAGAGGACAAAATCCGGAGATGCTGTGGGCACGCATGAGATAACCTAGGAAAAGGGTGCACCTTTTAGAATAGTAATAAAAGTTTTGACCTAGTGGAGGAAAAAACCCATTGAAGCATCATCATTTAAGGGGCAAGTGGAAAAGATTTTTGGCAACATCTAGAAATTTTGTGTTCTATTACAAAAGGATCCAAATGGTTAATAGAAGTTTTTCTTTATAGCCATCTAGTTTTGAGTCCTATACATACAACCTGTGTGTTCTTTTTACTGTATTGCTAGTATGCAATAAAGACTGACGTATGAACTGGCACTTCGAGTGGAATTTTAAAAGAATTTTAAAAATGTGTCCTTCAAGTTTTACCGATGTATATTTTCATGAAAAAATATGAGTATCTGTAGAAAAATTAGCCAATGAATGTACATTTTCCACCTATACCATTTTATGCATAATATACAATAAACCGGTGTCTAAATTTCAGCATAAGTTCTTAATGTTATTATGTGGCCCCACATAGGTAAATAATTCTGACAGCACAGTTTTCTAATTGCTGAAATTTGGGTTTGAGAGAATAGTAACTCTGATTTCTTGATCTTATGTTTACTGAGAGGACGGTTTGTAAATTAATATTTAGTACTTGTAGCACAGGTTTAAAAAAAATCTGTATTCCAGAGAGCATCTTTTACTTTGGTCTGTATTCCTGTGTGACTTTTCTGTTCCTATGGAATGATATTTCCATCAATTTTCATGATGTCAATAACTGTGTAGATTTTGCTTTAATTCATCTAGCCTTGAACTGTTTATGAAGTAATAATGACCTGAGTGCTCCGGAAATAGATTTTCTTTTTGTCAAGAAATATAACTATAGATTGCAGTCATATTAATAATGTAAGAGACTTTATAATGTAAGAGTGGGAATAGACTACATGTAAACAAATTATATTAATTTAATATTGAGCTTTAAGGCATTTGATAACTTCTACATCTTGCAGGAAAACCAGTCTATATTTTATAGAGTCCTAATCAAGAATGTGAAAACTCAGCAACAGAATTTATCTAGCCCTACCTTCTGTTTAGTAGTTATTGAAAAAGCTGGAAGCCTATTTGTGACAACTGCTCCTGTCTTTTTCTCTTCCCATTCTGCTGAAAAATCCTGGCAGGTGGGCAAGTATTAGCAAGCAGGAAATAACTCTGTCTGTAGCTTCAAAAGTTGTTTACCTCAATTAGCTTTTCATAAGCTTGCAAGTTAAATTTTATTTTTCCTAAACAATTTTATGAGTGAAAACAATTTGCCAGTTATTTTAAGAAAGTGCAGAGGAAAATTCACATTTATTGTCTTGTATCAGTCAGTACAGGTTACACCATGGCAACAAACAACAGTTGGGTTCTCTGGAAAGCAAACTGAGACAGTTTAGTGTTCAAGGTGCTTCTTAGGTCCTTGAGATGAACACCTGTGAAAGGGAGAGGGGAGAAGCAGGATTGGGCAGAGGGAAAAGTCAAGCAGACTTAGCCTCAGCCAGCCCAGGGGAACTCTGGAGTTAAAATGCCCATCAGAGTTGTCCCTTATTAGGATGAAACGGCTAGGCCTTGATCAGTCATTGTGTGAAGCTCACTTCCAGGAGGGTAGGACCTTAGCTGAGGAAGCTCTCTGTAGCTGAAGCTATCTCTGTAGGGGCTGGCACCTGAATGATGTCCAGTAATAGCAATCCTAGCAGCAGGGGCAACAAGTCCTTCCCTGAAGGTATGTTTAGCCAGCACATTTCCATGTTTATTGCAACTCATTCTTTGAGCAACTCAGTCCACTTCTTTAAATACATTTGTCAAAAGCTTCTCTAGAATTCCAGTGGGGCTTTCTTCCTGAGGGAAACCTTAGATTATTGCTCTGGCTCCTGCAGCTGTTCTCAGGGCTGCATCTGATATTCATCATGTCCTTCCTCCATTATTCTTTCTAAATATCTCTTACTGTCAGCTGGAACTTCTTCTGGTCTCTGTGTCTTACCTGGTGGCGTGACCCAGATCCTCACCCTTAGGTATCTGAGCCCCTGATCATGATGAACCTCCTAGTCTGGGTTACTGTACCTGCCCCTTTACCATCACACTTGGTAAGGGGCTACCAAGATATACCTAAGTGGATAATTCGTGTACCAAACATATTCCCCTGTCCTCATTTTGTAACAGCAATCCTACGTCCCTTTGATGATCAGGGCCAATTACCCCTGCCAAGATGGTGACTTCTTTTTGTCTGCTTGCTGGTTCCTTGACACAAGGAGCCTGAAGTGTCCAAGTTGCAACTATAGCTTATAGTTCCATGGGACAATGCTACATCTCCTGCCAGAGTATTTCCCCTTTGGGGAATAGGACCTCTAATCCTGCAGATCCCAGAATTGCGAGATGAGAGCATGAGTACCCAATTGTGTCACTGAAAGTGAGGCTACCAGAAGTGGCTTTCACTCCTTGGTCCCTGCACCTATATATTCTTACTACTGGGGACACAGCACCGTTTAAAGGTCTTTAATTCCAATGTATGTCTTGCATCCTGTGCTTCAACTATGTCTATGCAAAGCTCTGTTAGGTTGTGTGGTATGGGATCTGGTGGATCCCATGGTCATGGGCCCATTCCTCTTCCTCCTTTGCTGTAAAGTGTGTCTCTTGATTACATAGGATCCCATGCAGGGTTGAGCAAACACTTTGTAATTTCAAAGATAATCATGCTGGTTAAGACCCCGTGTGTAGAAAAAGCAAACTCATATTCAGAATATGTATCTATTCTTGTCTTAATGAAATCATTGGCCCATCCAGGGTAGAAAGTAGTCAACTTGACACCAAGTATCTAGTTGGTTTTCTTGGAGAATGGCCTTATCAAGTGATCAGAATTGATATCTTGCCATCAGGCTGGACTTTTGGCGGTAACAATAGCTAGATCAGCTCTGTTCAGAAGGAACCCATGCTATTACACTCCTGGACAGCCTCCATCTCTCTATCACGGCACTTTGTTCATGTGCTCATTGTGGAGCACTGAGGTGTCCTATGATAGGGACTGACTGATGTTAGCTGTCTCAGTGTTTTATTTACTTGTTGTTTAATGTCTCTTCCATGTTGAATGCTCTCTGATGGCCTTTAACTTGTGTCACAAAGATCTTCAATTTCATGGTCATCCAAGTATCTCCATCCACATGTCTCTGCCCCACTGTCTTCTTGTTTCTGATCTTCCACTGTTTCTTCTAGGCTCCTAACCAGCTAGCTAGGCCTTTAACTACTGCTCTTGGCCGTTTCTCCTTCCACACAATGTGGATGAGGCATACTGCCCAAAAACCTGTCCAGTTGGGATGCTTTTTCCTTTTCCACTGTTCTTCAAGGCCTCTCTTGAGTCAGGCTGTCTTATAAGTTATGTCCATTTTTGACTTGTGCCCACATATCAAGCTGACATATTTGTATTTTCCTCCTCTTGTTATCTGAGTGTAGAGGATTCCCCATATGGCCATCAGCTGTAAGATGAGGCATAGGTACTGGTGCAACAGTGGTAGATGACATGGGGTCTGAGCTACCTGCTCATGCACATTCCTTGTGAACTATGGTCTTGTTCATGCTTGATCTTGGGTACCACTTTCATTTTATGTTCCTATAATTATTCATGACAGAACCAGCTCATGATACAAAACTCTGAACACTTGGTCACTTGATAACTCATGTTAGGCACTCCATCTCTACCAGGGCCCCATAGCATGTTAGGAATAGAGGTGTAAAATTTTCCACTGCAGATGACATGGCCTTTGACACGTGTGTGGGGTCTGCGTTAGGATTCTTTCACTGGAGATTTCTGTATCTTCCACATGAATATATATTCCATACTTTTCCCAACACTGACACCACCAATAACTATATTGTCTACTGGTTCATATGGCCCTAACTGCATGGCTGCTTGCAGTGTAGCCAGGAACAACAGCAGAGGTATTTCCTGCCCAGGCATGCACTCACAGCTGGCAGCCTTTGATGTCTTCTGAGTATATAGGCTGGAGCAGTATTCCCAGGAGTGAAATATGCTGCCTTCAGAACTCAAAGAGACCTACCAGATGGTTTACTTTCTTCTTTGTAGTGGGAATTGCAAGATATGATAATTGATCTATCAATTCAGATGATCTGTCTCAGAATGCTCTTGACCACTGGACCCCTAGGTATTTTACTAATATGGAAGGTCTCCGAATCTTTGTAGGTTTTATCTTCCACCCTTTGAAGCATATATGTCTTAAAAAGGCTTCCATTGCATTAGCCATTCTTGTTCATCTGGCACAATTAAAGTGATGTCATTAAGATAATGGAACAATGTAATGTTCTGCAAGATGTCCAGTTGGACCAAATATGTTCTATGTTGTGATAAAAAGAGGGAGAGTTAATATAATCCTGAGACAAAATTGTGAATGTATACTATTTTCTATGCCATATGAATGCAAACTAGGTTTGATTCTCTTTTCTGATAGGGTTGGCAAAGAACGTATTTGCCAAAAATGGCCATGTTAATCTGCTCTAACAAAGATATGCATCTTGTCTGGTGCCTGCAATGTGGACTACTACTTCCTAGTAGTCTATTGTCATCCTCCAGGTTTGTTTAGTTTGCAGGGGCCAGACTGATGATTTAAATGGAGATTTCATAGGGTCCATTATCCTTGAATTCTTTAGATTTTTTAGGGTAATTCTAATTCCTGCCACCCACTCCCCCTGGAATGTAACATTATTTTAAAATTTATTATATTATCCAGGGAGTAACAGTTCTAAAGGCTTCTACTTGATCTTTTCCACTGTGATAGCCAAGGACCCAGTGTGAGAGTTGTGCCATTTGTCAAGAATGTGTATTCCAATTATACATCCAGGGCATGACCAGTGCAGGGGTCTGCAGACCCAGTCACTCATTTTGGCCAGGATCTTGGCCAGGATGCCAATTATTTCCTCATTGCCATATATCCCTACTATAAAGAGAGGCCATGACAACACTTTATATCTACGAGTATCAGTCTCAACTCAGACTTTGTGTCTAACAGAACTTGAAATGTTTGTGTTACCTTTTTCCCTAGGCTAGAGTTATTCAATGAAATGACTCTGAGTGCTTTTGAGGAAGAACTAGGGGAATTATTACCATATACCCCCGCTGTGGTATTGCAGAGTCCTTCTTCCTGAACCCAAGAATTTTAAATATATCAGCCCTGGATTTCAAAAATGGCTCAAGTCCAGAGATTGAGCAATAGATTGAGAGTTTTTATTCCACCATCTTCCATCAGCCTCCTCATCATCTGCCCCTGATTGCTTCTGATGATATACGTTAGGCAGTACCCTGGTTGACTACTTATCTGTTTTGCTTCTGGGGATGCTGTGTTCTGTTAAACATCTCTGTAATTCTCAATAGGTCAGTCTCCTTGATTGACATGCTGACCTTGCTGCTTGTCACAGTAGTAGCCCTCTACTTGGATTGGATTCTGATGGTTAAGTGTCACCGGTTGGTGTCTGTTGTCCTATTGTCTCCATCACTGAGCTCAGTTCTGTTAGAGTTTCTCCTGCCGTCAGCTTTGGCCTGTGGAGGAGAACCACCACATTCTTAGTGATGCTAGTATCCTTCTTACCATCACATTCTTCACGACTTTGGTAAATAGCATACCCTCTGGACCTTTCCATAGAGTGACCTGGTGGATTTTCTGGCATTACATGGTATATCCACTCCAGAATGCCCACATACCTAGACTTTTAATCTATGTCTTTACTCTTTGCTATGACAGTTCTGGCATTTGACCTTTCTTAGCATGGGCTGTATTTTTCCATGTTTCTAAGAGTCATCGTTTTTTTTTTTCCAGCTTTATGGAGGTATAATTGACAAATGAAACTGTAAGATATTTAAAGTTTACATTGTGATAACTTGATATAAGTATACGTTGTGAAAAGATTCTTCCTTTGTAGTTAATCAATGCAACCATCACCTCACATATCTATCATTTTTTTTGGGAGAGTGAGAACATTTAAATTCTATTCTCTTAGAAAATTTCAATTATATAATATAGTTTTTATCAGCTATAGTCACGTTGTACATTAGATCCTCAGATCTTATTTATTTTATAGCTGAAAGTTTGTACCCTTTAACCAACCTTTCTACCCTACTATCTCCACCCCTCAACCCCTTGCAACCACTTTTCTACTCTCTGTTTCTTTGAGTTTGACTTGTTTTTAGATTCCACACATAAGTGATACCATGTAGTATTTGTCTTTCTCTGTCTGATGTTTCACTTAGCATAATGCCCTCAAGGTCCATCCGTGTTGTGGCAAACAGCAGGAGTTCCTTCTTTCTCATGGCTGAATAATATTCCATTTGCTGTGTGTATGTGTGTACATACACACACACCACATCTTCTTTATACATTCATTAATTGATGGACACTTAGCTTGTTTCCATATCTTGGCTATTGTGACTAATGCTGCAGTGATCATGGGAGTGCAGGTATCTCTTTAATATCCTGTTTTTATTTTCTTTGTATATATAGCCAGAAGTGGGATTGCTGAATAGTATTGTAGTTTTATTTTTAATTTTTTGAGGAACTTCCATAGTGTTTTCCACAGTGGCTGCACCAATTTACATTCCCGCCGACAGCGCACAAGTATTCCCTTTCTCCACGTTGTTACTGACATTTGGTATTGCTTATCTGTTTGATAATAGCCATTCTGGCAGATGTGAGGTAATATCTCACTGTGGTTTTGATTTGCATTTCCCTGATGATTAGTGATGTTGAACACCTTTTCGTGTGCCTGTTGGCCATTTGCATGTCTTCCTTGGAAAAATGTCTGTTCACTTCCTCTGCCCATTTTTTAATTGGCTTATTTGTTTTTTGCTCTTGAGTTATGTGAGTTCTTTATGTATTTTGGATATTAACTCCTTATCAGGTATATGATTTGCAAATGTTTTCTCCTGTTTCGTAGGTTACCTTTTCATTTTGTTGGTGGTTTCCTTTGGTGTGCATAGGAGTTGTCTTAATAGTGAGTTCATACCATCTCCTGAGTGCTTGTCAGGGCATAAATCCTGCATTTTATGAGAGTGCTTTCAGATCAGTAAACTTTCCCTAATCCAGTATAAAGTTCTGGCTGCTTTGATCAAGCTCCCCTCATGTACTCCACTAGCTTCTACCAATATGTACTGTCTACATCTTATAGATTCTTTGGGGTATAGTTTCTTTCTTTCCATAACAGTCCAGGCATGTACCTGGCTGAGTTATGCTGAGCCAAGTTATAAGCCCAGTGGCCAGTAGGGAAGGTGTGAGCAGATCCTGAGCTGGAGCACAGGTCTTCCTGGTAAGAAGTCTCTGCATTGTGTTCAAGCAGAGCCAAGTGCTATTGTTTATTAGGAAAAGGTGGACCACTTCTGCAGTCTCAGATGATTCAGGAAAATTTGGAAATTCAAAATTTTGGGAAATTTTCAGGGGCATCAACTCAAATGTCCCCATCCCACGTGTCAGGTTCTTATTCTTTTCCTATCAGGGCCTTGACTTTGGAATAACAGACCTTTTTTAATTTATAGAACTTCTATGTTTGGCAGCCTCTATATATGGTACTAAGGAGGCCCTTAGCTTTATCAGCCTTTCATTATCTTTTTCTAGGGCTCAGTAGGACTAAGCAGTAGATATGCAATTCCAATATATTAGTAATTACTATTTTCACCATACTTTTCAAACATCTATTGCTTCATTCTGCTAGAATATCCCTTCATTGGCATACCTTCCTAACTTACCATTGGTTTAAGTATTAATAATTGATGGACACCTTGTGCCACGGGCTTTCTGTGCTCCACCTACTGACAATGACAAGTTCTTCCTTGCTAGCCTGGCAGTGTGTGATTCAGTTCCCAAACTTCATCTTATTTCCTGCTTTCTTGTACCACTCCTGGCACCAAATGCCATAGTTTGGGTTCTCTGAGAAGCAGACTCTGAGATAGAGTTTAGTATTCATGATGTTAATTGGGAGTGCCCTTAAGATCAATGCCTTTGGAAGAGGTGGGAGGAGGAAGCAGGATTGGACAAAGGGAAAATTTGAGTAACGATGCTGGGCAGATAACTTTAGTCAATCCCACAAGGATCTCTGGAGGTAAAATTGTTGGTCAGAGTTGTTCTATGTTGGGCTGAAAGGGCAGGGCCTTTAAAACCCCACATTCTCAGCCCTTGCATGTGGGTCATCCTTGGAAAGATGTGGCCTTGAATGAAATGGCCCTCTGATACTGAGACAATTCTTGAATTAGCTTGCAGCCAATGACTATTCACTGACAGCACTCCCAGCAACACAGACAATTCCTTCCCTGAATGATAATCTGGGCAGCACATATCCATGTCTGCCACAGATCTCAAAACTTCAGAGGATTAAGACCAATAAAAGTTTATTTTTCACTTATGATACATGTCTAGTGTTGGTTGGGAGAGCAAATTGTCACACTGCCATCACTTAGGGATCCAAACTGAAATTGCACTCTTTCATTTTTTATTAAATGGTTCCATGCAGAAATACAAGTGTCCCTTTTGCTTGTACTTCATTGGCTAAAACAAGTCATATTGTCACATCCAACTTCTAGGGAGTGTGGGAGTAAAATTTTACCATGGGCCTAAAGGAAGAGAACTGGAATGTTTGTTTAACAGCACCAATGTCTGTCACAAATATTGTATATAATTCTTTTAAAATTTTTAGTATAAGTGAAGGTGATGTCTTGGAGACAGTAATGAAGCCTTCACTTCCTACCAGCTCATATATTAAAAGGCAAAGAACTTCTAGAAGTAGAATTGCGTTGTATTATTATTTGTCTGAATTAATTGCTCTCATGTATAATTAAATTTTTATTACTTTACTGTAATGTTTTTCTTCTGCAGGAACTTGTATGCTTTTAAAAAACAAACAATATTGTTATTTTTTAATTTTCATGAAGTTAATATCAGAAAGGATATTTTGATGGTGTAGTAAGGCAGTATAGTGTAGTAGTTAGGAAGATCTGGTTTTGAATACTGACTTTGCCATTTAACCTGAAGTTACTTAACCTCTAAAGATTCTGTTTCTTTATCTATAACATGGTGTCAAAAATATTTACTTCTCAGAGTTGTTTTGAGAATTAAGTATTACATAGCGCTGATAAACAATTAGCATATTATTTTTGTTAGGTAAAAGATCATGACCACTTATTTTAGGAAATTTTACCCATTTAAAAAGACCGTAAAGGTTTTATGAATTCTCAGTTAATTTTATAAAATATTATTATAGTAATTTTTTGAATGTTTAACTATTAGCAGCAGTTATATGCTTTTTGTTTTTTGGGCTCCCATGGCACTCTTTATATATCTCTCTTGATACTTATCACATCCTATTGTTATTCCTTAAGGGAAAGAACTCAGTCTTACTCAACTTTATATCCATAATATCACTGGATCTTCATAACATCTAAGTCGATTTACTTACGTAGTGTTGATCATTTTTCCTAGGTCTTCCCTAAATCCATTAACCTAAATTTTATATATTTTCCTTCTATTCTTAGTTAAGAACAGTTGAATTCTCAGTCTTTTTTTCTTTAGATTGAAACACTCAAGTTAATCTTTTACTCTTGGTTTTATTTTTCAAGATATGGTTTATGAAACATATATGGCTTGGAGAAGATAACTCCTTGATCTTTAGCGTGGTTACTAAACTGAGATGTTCAGTTTTTAAATGTGCAAGCAAATACTACCTTAATAGGGAGAAACTCACTAAAATGAACAAAATCAGGAAGCCAGATGCTTTTGAGTTTTGAGCCTTGCTCATTTATATTAGCTGTGTGATTTGATCAGTAGATATGTAGTCTGATGGGTTAAATCTCACTATTTCACAGTCTTGAACAAGCTCCCAGTACTCTCCATTTTTGGGGTAGTTGAGTTGGTGTTGTTTATCTCTCATGGTATCTCTCATTTTATTGGTGTTATTAAGTACTTCTGAAAACAGAGGTGCTTGTGGGCCTGAAAACAGGAAGTTTGATTAGGAACCTCTACAATTATCTGTTAATCCCCAGATCCCCTTCCTCAACTTGTGCAGATGAGTATCTGCCCCTTCTACTCTGCTGGAAGACAAAGGCTTACTCTCTGTAGATGTTGACCCAGTACCTTATACTTAAGGTTACCAGGACATGGCCGAGGGTGTAAATACGATTTTGGAAAGAGTGGGATTAAGTGAAAGTGTGCACACTTAAGAGTGAAACCTCCATCTCCTTTCTTCCACTTAGGTTCCAAATACTGTTAGCCAGGTTTATAGCTTATAGGCAGGAGACTGGAGGATTTAACTCAAAGAATCTGGCAAGAGAAATGATGTACAAAAACTGACACTTGGAGGTCTCCAACTGAAATGGTCCCACCTAGTCAGAATCCCAACACTGCTGTATGCTATATATGAAAGTTGTTAAGAGAGTAGATTGAAGAGTTCTCATCGGAAGGAAAAAATATTTTTTTCTTTTTCCTTTTTTTTTGCTATCTATGTGAGATGATGGATGTTAATTTATTGTGGTAATCATTTCCCCATATATGTAAGTCAAATCGTTATGCTGTACACCTTAAATTTATACAGTGCTGCACTTCAGTTATTTCTCAATAAAACTGGGTGGGCAAGGGAAAGTTAAAAGAAAAAAGAATTCTAACAGTCAAGATGTCTTACCCAAGCACAAAACTTCCAGTCAGTTTTGTTGTGCCTCACTCTTAAATTTGAAAGGACAGCTAGTTATTTAGATATTTGCAAAAAGCTGCTAAATTTGACCAAAATCTCAAACAAGGAGGAAAAATTAAGAAGTTAAAGGAAATTGGGGTAATGTTGGGAGGAGATCATGACTTCAATCTTTTTGGACAGAAGATGTTACATTCATGAAACAAAAATGTAAGTTTTAAAAATAGATCAGAAAACAAAAAAAGAGGTCTTTGAAATTAAAATTAAGGTAACAAATTAATAGATGATGTGAAGATAAAGTCAAGAATATGTTCCAAAAGTATTATGAACAATGGACAGATATAAAGTAGGGTAAAATATAAGGTATTTAGATGATTATTACAGAAAATTCAATGTTTGAGTAATTAGGAGTTGCAGAAATAACAGAACATTTTAGATGAGGAGGAAATTATCAAATGAATAATTCAAGAAAAATATCCAGATTTTAAGTACAGGACTTTTCAGAATGAAAGATCCCACTGAGCCCCAGAAAAATGAGTACAAAATGCTCACAGCGAAACCTATCATGAAAAGTGAAATAGAAAGAAGACTGTAAAAGCTTCTGTAGAGAGAAAAGAAATAGTCCAAATAAGTGCTGAGACTCAACAGCAGAGGGCCTTGCAAAAGCGATACTAGAGGCAAGAAGACAGTGGAGCAATACCTTCATCATCTGAAAATGCTTTCCGAGTTAGAATTCTAAACCCAATCAAATAATCACGTAAGTATTACAGTGGAATAAAGTCACTTTTAGAATTGCAAGGTCTCAAAAATTTACTTACAATGTACACTTTCTCTGGAAGCTGTAGAATTATGTCTCCTACTGATAGATGAGATTAAATAAATAAATAAAAACAGGTAGAAATTAAAATCCAAGAAATAGAGTACATACCAGAGGAGAGATGTGAAGAGATCCTTAGGATGATGCAGCAGGCCTAGAGCGCAATGAGTCTAGGTTGGAGAAGATAGATGGCATTTTAGGAGGAATATCTTCAAGAAGTAAATGAACCTGCTAGATAATCTGATCTATTAGAAAATACTGAGAAGAGACGTATACCTCTGGTCAAGAGTTGGGGATGAATTAGCAGTAGATATGTAGACACCTAACCTTAGCAACAAATATGATTTTCAGGGAAAATAACAAGTTGTTCAAAAGTAAAAATGTAATCATAGCATGCTATATGGCTTATCTGCAAGTAATATCATATAATAAATACTGAATATTGATCTAAACAAAATTATAATTTAAATGCGTGAGGAAGATGGAGGGAGGGGAAGTATTTGTGTATGTGTCTGAATAAGAGTTAAAATCTTCATCTTCTAAAGAAGGAAGTTAGAGATGTTATCTGAAACTAAGAACTAAGTCTGCCATTTAGAATAAGGAGGTAAATACAAAAACAAACTCTGTCTAGTTTTTAATTTAGAATTGAAAGTGCTTACCTCTGTGATGCTGGAATAAGCATTGGGAAGATAGGGAGCAGGGGACTTTTTTGTGATGAACCTTGTGGGATTATTTGACTTTTAAACTTAGCACATATTTCTTCAGTTAAAAACAAGCAAAATAAGAACAAACCACAGCAGTACAAAAATTAAATGAGGCACAATTAGTGGATCAGGGACAAATTTTCAAAAAATGGTTCTGGTAAAATTGGTGTATGGAAATACACTGAGAAATATCTTGGAAATATGGGAGAAATTAAATTAGACCCCGGCAACAATGCGAAAATAAGTTCCAAATGGATTGAAGGTCAAAATAGTAAATGCCAAATTATATCCTTTAGAAGAAAATTAGAGATTGTCTTTTAGAATAAAAAGAACAAATCATAAGGAAAACAATAAATTTGACCAAGTTAATGTACAAACTTTTTGTTAAAATACTTCGTAAACTAAGTGAAAAGACAACTCATGGCATAGGAGAAGATATGGTAGTGCATATCACCAACAACGTTTAATAAAGAATAAAGAATTCTTTCAAATTATTAAGAAAAAAACAAATATAAAATAGAAAAGTGGGCAAAAGACTTGAACAGTAATTTTACAGAAGAGTAAAAACAAACAACTTATAAACACGAAAAGATGCTTGACCTCACCATTAACTGAAAACAAATGCAAAATAAAACAACTTATCAGATTGATAAAAATTAAGAAGTCTGATAGAGCTGCGTGTTGTAGACAATGTGAAACGAGAAGAACCATCAGGCACTGCTGGTGGGAGTTTAAGTCAGTGCAACTACTTTGGGGAGCAAATTGGCAAAATCTATTAAAATTGAAGCTGTGCCTTTCTTTAAACCTAGTAATTTTCCTCTTAGAAATCTGCCTGGAGAAAGTCTCAAAATGTGCACAAGAAAATGTGTAGAAAAATGAACATACCAACATGACTTGTGGTAGGAAAAATCTGAAAAAAGGCTAAATGACCTTTAACAGTTTAATGGATAAGTATGTTTTGGTGTAGTCATAAAATGGAATGCTATGCATGGTTAAAATGAACATATAGCACCACATATATGCATAAATCTAAACGGATTGTTGGGTAGACTTTGCTACAAAGAATACATACAAATGGCCAATAAGGACAGAAAAGATGCTCAATATCACTAATCATTAGGGAAATATAAATCAAAACCACAGTGAGATACCACTTCACATCCATTAGGATGGCTAGAAAATAACAAGTGTTGGTAAGGACGTGGAGACATTGAAACCCTTATGCACTGCTGGTTGGAATGTAAAATGGTACAGCCATTATGGAAAAGAGTATGGAGGGTACTCACAAAGATAAGCAGAATTACCGTATGATTCAGCACTTCTACTTTGGGCATATACCCAAAAGAATTGAAATCAGGGACAGGAACAGATATTTATATACCCATGTTCATAGCAGCATTATTCACAATAGCCCAAATGGGAAGCAACTCAAGTTTCCATTGATAGATGAATGGATAAACAAAATGTGGTATATACATACAATGGAATATTACTCAAGCTTAAAAAGGAAGGAAAATTCTGACATATACTATAACATGGATGAACCTTGAAGACATGCTAAGGGAAATAAGCCAATCACAAAAGGACTTGTACTATGGGATTCCATTCATATGAGGTAATTAGAGTAGTTAAATTTATAGACAGAAAAGTAGAAGGATGGTTACCAGTGTTGAGAGAGAGAAATGGGAAATTACTGTTTAATGGGTCCAGAGTTTCTGTTTTGCACGATGAAGTAAGCTCTGGAGATACATGGTGGTGATGGCTGCACAACGTTGTGAAGGTACTCAATGTCACTGAACTGCACACTTAAAAATGGTTAAAATGGTGAAAAAACCAAACTTTTACAACCTACAAAAAGTAAAGAAACATTAATAAGTAAATATAGAATAGTAGTTGCATCAAAAGAAGGTAGATATAAAGAAACTTGAACTGGGGAGGGAGTGAGCACACAGGGAACCTCAATTGTATCAGTAATATTTTCTTTTTTTAAAAAATCTATAGTAAGCATGGTGAGATACTGGGTTTGGCAGATCTGGGTAGTGGTACATAGGTGTTTGTAATGCTTTTCTTTAGACTATTCTGTGTGCTGAAGAAATTTCATGTTTTTACCAAAAGAGAGTGGCTTATAGAGTTAAAAGAAATCTTCAAAAAGCCTAAGTTTTAGTTAATGCTGGTCTTTATTCTCTCAGCTCTTTTTATAACTCACTTCTGAGATGTTTCTTCTGAATATTTTCTCTGGTTCTCATCTTGACAGTCTTCTTTCCTTCTCTCCTTCTGCCTGGTGTGTGGTGGATGCTGGGCCACATTACATATTAGTCGTAGGTAGGCTCAGATTGTTGTGTCACTTTGTTTTCTGGACTCCACATGTCCCCAAATGACTTTGAAGATTCTTCTTTGGAGATTTTTATAATAAACCGATTTCTGGAAGTCCTGCTTTCTAGAAGTCCTACTCTTTCATCTGACTCTTTCCTGTTTCATTTCTCTGAAGCATATTCAGGTTTCTGATTCTGTTGTTGGAGTACTATAATCAACACAATTTATCAATCAGTGGCCATGTGATGTGTGTGTGTATGTGTGTGTGTTGCGGTTGGGTGGAACGATTGAAATCTGTCTGCCCTTACTCATTAGCTATCTCTAACATTTCCCTCTCTTTCTTTTTCAAAGCCTGTGCCCTATACAGGTCATCTCTTCTCTCCAAATGAGAATATGTAATCTTTCAGAAACCTGTCAGTATGCTTTTATAATCTCAAACATTCATCAATGTAACTTATAGAAAGACAAAGGCAATCAAATGGGCTTTAAGCAAATTGTTTAACCTCTCCTAGGTCTAATTTTTCATTTCTAACGTATGGTAATGCTATTTAATCAACTTCACTGGATTCTTATAAAGACCATTTAAGTTGTAGATGAAAATACTTTAGAAGTTTTATAGTACTACACACATATAATGCACATTTCTTAAATGAACTCTAACATAAAATTGGCAGACTATTAATCCTATGCATAGGCCTCTGTGGTAGTACTTCACAAAATGTGATCTTCAGAGCGTTGGCCCTTGGAAATGTTAGTAAGTGTTATGTGAAAAGTGCTTCTGTGGATAAAAACATCGGGAAAACACTGCATTAAGTAAAATTAGCCTTCTACACCTTTGTACTCTGTTTTTGAGAGTATTTAATAGGCAAATGTACTTTGTGAACTAAAGAGAGAGATTATATGAACTAAGGAATACCCTTTTGGGGGGTGGCATTTTGTTCCTTGGAATACGCTCTGGGAAATAGAACTCAAGATGTATTTTATTGCTTTCAGTCTTCTGGTTTCATTTTCTAAACCATAATTTTGGCTTTTGTAATTCCTTTCATCTTCATTAGCAGTAAATTGAATTAAAAACAAATTTATTATTTTTCACTGGTATTATAGAAATAATTACTTAAATAGGAAAGCAAGTGATTCACTAAAACTTTAACTTTTACAAGTAACTGTATTTTATTTTTTTTGTTCCAAAAGGGCTTCTAAGCTACTTAAAAATAAAATTAATTTGCTTTTAAAAGCTTGTTACATGTATGTGATTTTTTAGAAGACTTGCCTTTGGATATGACATGTCTAAGAAGATGCAATCTAAAACACTCTCCTGAGACTGTCCCTAGTTACTGGATACTGAATCATTTGACATTCCAAAATCTATGGCAGTATATCTGTCAATTTTGAGGCTATGTTGAAGTGATATACAGTTTTCTCTAACCATTCTTCTTTCCATCGTCTTTATATAGCTCATGAATTATTTAGGTTATTTATGCATTTGTTTGGTCTAATTTTTTGAAACAAATTATTCTCCTTTACATGAAATGAAAACTGTTCTTTTGAAATATCAGATCATTAAAGTGATTTAAATATTTTATTTTAATGTTTCTGTTTTAGGCATTCTTTCACTGGATGTTATATATCCCATTTAATTTTGTATGCATGTATGTAAAATTTGACTTAGTGATTTAACTTTCTAATAGGTTTGCCCAACATTTCATGTATTTTACTATATGAACCTTGATTTACTTAATAAAGATATGTCGTTACAATTATTCTCCAATATAAAGTACACCTAATTTCTTTCCTTTCATTTCCTTTATTCTCATATACTTAAATATGTTTCTGCAGAAGTTATTTTTATTTCAAGAATAATGCTAGTTGAGTAACGATACTAAATTGTAGGTCATGGAAAGTTAATAAAAGGCCTCCTAATTTTAAGTATTGTATCTTTAATTTGGCCAATGATTGTTTTATCATATTTATCTTATTTCACTTTTTGCTTTGCTGTTTTCTGTATTCTAGCTTGTGATGAATGGAAAATATTACCAAAACCAAATCTTCATAGAGATGTCAACAGATTTGGACACTCTGCAGTTGTCATTAATGGGTAATAGAAATACATTTATCAGTCATATTATCCACATATTGTGTTATTCTTTTAAAAATTATTGTTTGTACTTAATGGCATTGGATTTTATGCATCCCTCCTCTAATGTGGAATACGTTTTGGTTCATTAACCAAAACTTTCATTTTTTGTTTAAATATATTTAAGGGATTGGGGAATAATCAGAGGAAAGGTACTGAGAGAAAACTTCAGATACTTTTAAAAAGTCATCCTGCCTTCGTTCCCTTTTCCAGAGATTAGATAATGAGTGACTTCCTGAAGAAAAATCAAACTGAAATGATAGAAAGGCTAGGCTCATGTTTCTATCAAGGAGAAAGGAAAGTGGGAAGAATTAGATTCTCATTTTAGTTCTGTCATTAACTAAAATGCGTGATTTCTGACAATTCTCTCAACCTCTCTGGACTTTCCTAAACTTATGTCTGTTGGGAACTTGGAGTGGATGGTCATTAAGTTGCCTTCCTCTGAGTTAGTGTGGCTTTTCCATTTCTATAGTAAAAATTTGGTAATGTGGACTCAAATGACAATAAACAATATGCTAGCTCATTAATTAGCTTAAAATTTGTAATTCATAATGACATTTTGTAAGTTCATTCTAATACCACCTTATTCCAATTATGTAAAAATTCTCTAATATGATACTAAAAGCAGGTAGAAGTTAACCACAAAGAAACTGTAACTGACATCAGTTGGCTTTCAGAATAGTGATAAATGAAATCCAGAGTGTAAACGTAAAACCTCTAGGCTACTCTGTTGAACAGTTGTGTTTGGTTGATTTTTATTTTACTCTTTTTACGAAGTAAAAGATATTATTGAAGTGTTTTCTGATTGTTTCCACTTATTATATTAATCATATTTTTAGAAATAAAAATTATGCTGTTTTTGAGAGCATATCAAACTTCTTTGGCACTGGTAGAATTAATTCAGTAATTATCTGGGCTTTTCTTTCCAAATTGAAAACTTTAAAATCTTTTTGATTATTTAACTCTTGGTCTTTTTATTTTATAAAAGGATAGTAAAACACTATAAGAAGAAGTCTGTATCTGTAATCTAAATTCTGTCTATATTCAAAAATTGTGATCCTAGACAGCAATTCTAAAGTATATATTACTAAAAAAATTGTTTCCTACTTTGATAAAATAATGTAAAATATATATTTAAATTTATTTTTAAAACTAATTTGTTTGAGACTTTTTCTTCATATTGTTCCTTTAAGCTTCTTGTTTTGTTTCTAATAGGTCCATGTATATATTTGGAGGATTTTCTAGTGTGCTCCTTAATGATATCCTTGTATACAAGCCTCCAAACTGCAAAGCTTTCAGAGATGAAGAACTTTGTAAAAATGCTGGTCCAGGGATAAAATGTATTTGGAATAAAAATCACTGTGAATCTTGGGAATCTGGGAATATTAACAATATTCTTAGAGCAAAGTGCCCTCCTAAAACAGGTGAAGTTGTTTTTCTTTTTCATCTCTCTGGCACAGGACTTCTCTCCTTGGCTAGAAGTAGAAATACATTTTGCTTATAAGAATTACCTTAGTAGCTTTCAGAAGTTAAAGATTCATAATCCTTTAACATGGGAATTGTGTGTTTGAACTGAGTAGTGATTAAGAATTTAATATCTTTATTAGCTGCTTTTAGTTTTCTTTTTTGAATTTTGTCTGTAATATTATGTAACAATATTTTATATGTAGCACGGTCATATATAAAGATGAATTATTTTCTGATATAAGTAAAAAATGCTGTCAAATACATTCTTTCTAAGAAATACTGTGTGTGCTTCAAAGAAATAAAATGAAGTAATTTATCCTGCATTTGGTAGTTTTTTTTCCTTCCTGAATTATTGCCAAGCCAGATCATAAAGTTAAGAATTTTTCTATAATTTTGATGACTAATGTTCTAGTTTAATATTTCTAATAAAATATTGAATAAATAAATCTAATATAAAAAATTGTGAGTAAATATGAATGAATGATTTGGATAAAAATTTATCAGTTTTTTAAAATGGGTGGGGCTTTTATTCATTTTCAATGCTATAACTAATAAATGTATTTTCAAGCTTTGCTAATCCATAATAACTCAGATGATTCCAAATATCTTTATGAACAATGATAAACAATGAGTATTTGTTATGATGTTTTCAATTAGATGTATAGTAATACATTTGCTTAGTAAAAAACCTAGAAGTGTTTTACCCCCTCTATAATTTGTAAATTTTAAATTGCTGTAGGATTCTAGTAGACTGAATACATGAGATGAGGGTAGGAGGCATCCAAAAACCTGTTAAACTACAATTACACTACAAAGTTGACTTCACATTGAAGAACATATTTTAGTACCTAAGGTCATATTTTTGGTTTAAAAATGTCTTAGTGATTCTGAGACAGTTTTAAAAATGTGCGAATTAAGAAGTGTGACATTTTCCTTTTCTTCTCAATGTGTTCTATCTCCCAATTGTATTACAGCTACTTCCGATGACAGATGTTACAGATATGCAGATTGTGCCAGCTGTACTGCCAATACAAATGGGTGCCAATGGTGTGATGACAAGAAATGCATTTCAGCCAACAGTAACTGCAGTATGGTTAGTATTCATGGGTAAATGATGATGTCGTTAACCTTGCTGCTAGTATAATCATTAGCTTACCATGTAATAGCACTGTACAAAATAGCACTTTACACATCAAGATGTTTAGAAAATATGTAGGGAATCACTCCATTCTTGGTACATTATAAATTTAGTCTGTAGTTTGTGGCTCAAATTTGTCAGTCTAGATTCCATTTTGAATCCAGTGATTTTTACTTCTTTTCATGACTGAAACTGGGAAAATTCTTTCAAAATTGATTTTAAAATTAGACTGTAACTATAAACATTGTTTTCTGTGCTGATGGAAATAGGATTATACAGGTCAGTATTGAAATCATTTCTGTGGGATTCTGTCAGACATGCATTAATGGTTATGTGGTCTACTGTTTTGTTTACATAGTTTGGGTGTAAGTTCAACCTTAATGATTGACACTTGTAGTTTTCCTTTTATCTGTCCTTAGATCAGCGGTTCTCAACTGGAGGCAGTTTTGTGCCCAAAGGGACATTTGGCGATGTGTAGACATTTTTGGTTGTCCCAGCAATGGGGCTGCTACTCCCACCTAGGACGTGGAGGTGGGGGGTGCTGCTAAATATCCTACAATGCTTGAGCAGCCTACTGTGAAAAATAGTTAGCAGGTTCAAATGTCAATGATGATGATGTTGAGAAACTCTGCTTTAGGTAGACTATGGAAAAAAATTATAAAAGTAATATTTATGGTACATGAAATAGATTAAGAACAGCAAAAATTAACCTTCTAAGTGGCTAGTATCAAAATGTCCCATGTGTTTTAGATGTCAAAAATTGAAAAAATAATTTTAAAAAGTATTGAAAACTATATGTGGCAGGATGAAAGATTCTTTTATTAGCTATAGCTTAAATAACCAAATAGTGTTCACTTAGATTTTCAACTGAATATAATATACATTATTTTTCTTTTTCTGAATTTTTATTAATCAACAAAAGTATCCACTTATTGTTTAAGATACCAGACAGAGGTAAAAGGTAAAGAAAAGGGAGTTTGAAAACTAATTAAAAAAGTTTTATTGTATCATCTAAAAATTTTCTCCGGTAGCCAATCATATTTAAGAATATTTGTTTTATGATTCTGTTCTAAAATATTCAAACCTTAAAATGGAGGAAAATTTTCAGTGTATTTGCTCATCAGATTGAATCCTTTAGCTTTCATACATATTATGTTGGTTTATATCTTACAGTGATATAAGTTGCTTTAATAACAATATATACTTCAATTTTATTTGTTTTAATGTTAGTATGACATGATTCAGCTTTGAAAATTTGAATTACTTTTCTATATTTGCATTAGTATTCATCTAATGGGAGTTATTTTAATGAGTACTGTGGAAATAGGAGTTAAGTAAAATAAAGCATGGGAATAAAGGACTGAAATAGAGAATGTTATTAGATAGAAATTTCAAGCAGATTTTATTTAAAGCTTTGTTGGATAACTCTAAGTTAATTTGTGTTTAGACATTTACACTAAGTGAAAATACACATATCTCAAGAGTTGTGTTATGTAAATTGCTGTCAAGTATTCATTTTATAAAATGGCCTTTTGCTTTATTTTATTTTTGATAACGATGTGTTAACAAGGAAAACACTGGGTGAGATAGGATAATTGAGCAGACGATACTCACTTGTAATTTAGACTTTGATGTAATGTGTCTTTTAGACAGTTTTATCACACTGTCTGGTGATTAGCTAAACCAAATGCTAATGGATACAGAAAGGTCTATGAGATTTTAGTGCAAATGATGTCTGTTGATATTCTATTTCATTATTTAGTCATATTTACTGCAGGTTACATATTTTGTGCTCTGATAGCTCAAAAAATCTGCTTACTTCTCACAGATTTTCATTTGAAATTTGCATCTAAATATATGAGTGAAGATCAGTAGAGTAATGTTTACTCTTCATAGTCTGTTTACTAATGTACATCTGGTTGTTTAGGCCAAAAAATACCACCATGTTTCAGAATAGCAGTCAGCTTTCTTCCATCATTGATTCAGTTGGTCCTGTGTGTGACTGAAATACAATTTCATCTGTTGTACTGGGTTCAAAATCAATAAATGACTATTCTGTTCTTCATGAGGAGCAGCAGAGTTATTTGGGTGGTGGCTCTAATGATACCATTGTTGTTCTAAAGCCTGGCACTGAGTTGCTTTTCTTTCTCTGATTCTAACATGTCGTTTAGCCATTCTCTTGTCATTTTTATAGGTTATTCTATTTATCAGATGATTCAAGTAAACATTTCTTTTCAGTTAGCTGACAAATGTTTGGAACTGTACTCTAAAGATCGTATAGAATAATACTAAGATTTATATGCTATATGAAAACAAAGTGAATCAGAAAAAATAACAGGAAGTTTATATGTCTCTAATGAAATTGTGGTGTTTGAAGAAGAGTCATAAAATAATTTGAGGTTTAAAAAAACGTATCTTATGTGGTTTTTTCGAATGAATAAAGGTAAACATTAGTATCTTTGTACTTTTTATCTGTCATTGTATATGTAATTTGCTCTAAAGAAATTAACATCTCTTTGGAATGGAGGTGACTGCAATGTAGTTTATGTAGGAAAGTATAGTAGTTTATAAATAAATATTTGGTGGGTGACTTTTAAAGTATCCAAGATGACAGAAATTACTTCAGCCATTTTCATATGTGCGATAGTTGTAACTAAGTTTTATTGACTGAGAAGAAATATGTAGCTCCCTTACGTGAGACAGCCTGAGGTAAGCATTTATACCTCTAGAGAAAAAAAAGATTGAAGTGGGGCTCAGGCTCCAACATTAAGTCCATTATGGTTTTTTCTCAAAGAAGAGTTGAGCCCAAAATTTTAGTATTAATTTTTATGAGGTAGATTTTATCTTAGATATTGATAATATCATGTGAGATATCTGAAGCTTGCTGTATGGAGGCAACTACCACCAAAGTTCCTATGTTACCTGTTTTTTCTTTTTTGACCTTTAACCTTTAAACTCTGAGTGCTGGACTCAGTTGAAATATGATTATACTGTGTAGTAGGATTGATCAAAATGTACCTTCTGCAGGTTCTTTGCAGCCTACATAAAGGAAATGTGACAAATACATATGTGAGAAACATGAATTAACCAAAACCATTATATAGTATCCATGGAAGTAAAATTAGTTTGAATTCTTGAGAAAATAATTTATCTTTTTAGATTGTATTGGATTTTGATAAAGCATCTCTTTAATTTTTTTATGTATCATTCTACTTCATCCTGGGGGTTTGCATGATAGTTTTGTTAGGACTAGAATTCTTTCACGTGATCATTAAGACAAATGACTTAACGTATTGGCTTTATTTATTGATTGAAAGCCTGTTATTAGATTCGATAGAAAAGATTTTTATTAGATAGTTTCTGTTTCAAATTTCATAATCTGTGCATTTTTTCAGTAAGTACACATTCTAATTCCAAGAACTGTAATTTAACTAGAGAAATGAATAAGAGACATTCTGTCTCAGTAAAACTTGATTTGGGGTTAGAAATCTGTATTTTAAAATTCACCAGGTCATTGATATATACACTGAAATTTAAGAATTGTTGCTATACAAAGGTGAAAAACAACATGCTTTATCTTTTAACTTTCTAGTCTGTGAAAAACTACACCAAATGTCATGTAAGAAATGAGCAGATCTGTAACAAACTTACCAGCTGTAAAAGCTGTTCACTAAACTTGAATTGCCAGTGGGATCAGCGACAGCAAGAATGCCAGGCTTTACCAGGTAAAGATTTCAATTTGGTAAATGAATTTTACAGTCCACAGATGAATACCATTATAGTAAAGAGTGTTTAGTAAGAACATTTCATTTTCTAAAATTAAATCAATAGCAAATAATCAATAATATTGAAGTAATAACAGCACTGTTTTTACAAGAAAAGTTTGTATGTTTGCTTCCAATTCTTTTAAGATGTTCATACTATTGGTTTGATCAGAATCCATTTCACTTTTAAAAAATTATATCTTAAAGACATAGAAAATAATAAGCATTCACACTAATATCCAGATTTAACAAATGTTAATATTTTGATGTATTTGATTTGTTTTTAAAGTACCCTTTATTTTTTAAATTCCAGGAACTGTTTTTACTGACTGACGGCTTTTTTATTATAAATTGTAACATTTATAATAAATATTACATTATTTAGTGAGAATCTAAGTTGTGCCAACCAGAGCAAAGCTCATTTTAGAAAGCAATTTTAGTTTAGTTTTTACAGTTAACACTCTTCTTAGTAGACCCTAAGTACTCCTCCTTTTAAATATAAAGGAGAAAATCAGAAAATTGAAAGGTAATGTGGAGATTAACCAGTTCCATCTTCTTGTTATACAGATGATCTGAGAAGTGCACTCGTTAAATGACTTGCTCAAAGTTGCATGGCTTATAAATGGCAAACGAAACTATTATCTGGACGTTTTACCTCTGTTCAATTTTTTGCCTCTCTCTATCCCATGGCTTTTTGTTTGTTTTTGAATTTTTCCTTAGAAAAATTTCTGAACCTATGTAACTCTAAAAAGTATTGGAAAATTCCTTCAGAGGATTTATGTCTTTCTTACAAGTTCGTGTAATAAAATAAAAATTAGATTGCCTTTAAAAGTCCCATTGAGGTATTTTATTCAAACTTTCAATTTTGTTTGTATACTGACCTTTACAGCTTTTATTTATTTATTTATTTTTTTGGTAAGTAAGATTCACCCTGAGCTAACACCTGTTGCCAGTCTTCCTCATTTGCTTGAGGAAGATTGTCTCTGAGCTAACATCTGTGCCCATCTTCCTCTGTTTTGTATGTGGGACACTGCCACAGCATGGCTTGATGGGTGGTGTCTGGGTCTGTGCTGAGGATCTGAACTCATGAACCCTGGGCCGCTGAAGTGGAGTGCATGAACTTGTGCCACCAGGCCGGCCACCTTTTAAAGCTTTTAAACAGTGATAACTTCATGTGTGTTCACCTCGAGAAAGTTAGAGAATATTAGAGCAGTAGGCAGGATTTGAGAAGCAATAGTGAGATGACATTCAACTTGAAAGTAATATTGATTTCTACGTGTTAAATTCTAAAATCAACATACAGGTCTGTAAAAATACTTACAAAATCTCTTTAAAAAGACAGAGAAAATCCTGGACCAAAATAAGATTTGACTGAAGGAATGAATGTATTTAAAGAAAATTTGCCTCAATAAGAAGGGAATTTGGTTGCCAGTGGAAGTTTGGAAAAATGATAGTGAAGTTAGATTTGGTAGTTCCCATCCACTCACTGCCCAGGAAAAAGTATTGGTTTGGTGTAAGGGCTCCACTTCTCCTGGGTGTCATTTTGGAGAATAATAAATATAGTACAATAAGTACAATAAAATATTATGTTATACACTAACCTTCCTTGTTCTGTGTTCTTATTTACTAAACAACCAACTGGGTAGATATAGTTTGTTTTCCATTCAGCTTGTCTCAAGAAAGTGATTGCTCTGAATGGAGGGCCCAGTCTATAGAGCAATTGCACTTTTCCATAAAAATTTATGAATTGCATTTTTTATTGCTGTCATATAAATTGGACAATTTGAGTTTATCTCACTAAACTTATTTAAAAAGTTAACTGTTATGCTTTTAACTCTAAAGCTGAGTATTGATCCTCAAGACTACAAAAGCCTAAAACAATCAAAACGTTTGATTCAGTGGTGTAATTTCGTGTAGTCTCAAAGGCCCCTGCATTTGTTTTCATTTGCGTGATTAGTCAACCAGGTATTTTTAATCTCATTTAAAAAAAAGGAAAAAAAAGGAGGCAGGCAGGAATAGTCTAAATCTTCCTTGATTCAGTAAGGTAAGAAAAAGCCAAAATTTAACAAAACTTTTGCACTGTTTCCTTAAAGGGATTTGGACTTTGGATTCCAGAAGACAAGGAATATTGCTATATGTGTAGCTAGAAAATGAAAACAAAGGTGTTTTAAACAATCTTTTTAAATGATAATTACAGTTTATTGAGGGATTACTATGTCCCAGGCACTATTCATGGTACCCAATTTAGTAGCATGGAAGTTATTAAAGAACAGCAGTCCCCTATTCCTGGACCCTGTCAGAGGGTCCATGAGGTCAGAAGTAATAATACTAAGATATTATTTGCTTTTTTAATTCTCATTCTCATGGGTTTTAATTTAATTCTCATGGGTTTACTGTGGAGTTTTCCAAATGCTACATGATATGTGATTCCAATAGATTGAATGTAGAAGCAGGTATGAGAATACAGTTGTCTCGTATTAAACCAACATTAGATTTGCAAAAATGTAAAACAGTGCCACTCTTTTCACTATTTTGTTTTTTGTTTTGGAGACTATAATTTTAAAAAATAACATGTGCTATTTATTTTAAGTTGTAATGTTTCTCCCCACATGTTATTATGAAAGTTTTCAAAGTATAGAAAAATGGAAAGAATTGTAGAGAGGGCACCCAATACCCACACCCTAGATTCTGCAGTGAACATTTTGCTCTGCTTTCTCCCTGAAATTTCTGTCTATGCATCCCTCTGTTCATTCATCAATCGGTCTTAATTTTTTGATGCCAGGGGCCCAATTTGAATTGTTAGTTCCTCTCTCTCAGAGAGAGAATTTGACAGTACATCTCCTTCTGGCCAGTATATAGCATAAAGGGAGAAGACATCCCAGAAGCTGAAAGAGTGTGTTTGTAATGAATTTTTACATTATAATTTTAAATGAATAAGTAAATATATTTTAAAGGATCAGTTTTAATTTTTAATATGGTCAAAAGCAATAGATATAAAATGCATTAAAAAGATCTGTGGGGCCCTCAGTAATTTTTATGAGATAAAGGAGTCTTAAGACCAAAATGTTTGAGAATTTCTGCTTTAGAATAATTCTGTAAAGTTTGCACTAATGCATCTAAGGCCGAAAGGACAAGGTTCCCTGATATATTTAATGTGATGTAGAAACTAAATGTAGTCAAATTTTATGCATCAGTTTGTTAATGAAACACTGCTTTGTTAATTAGTGCACACTAGAGCATGATTTTATAATGTATCTATAAATCTGTGTTTTAGAAAATAGGCGCTGTTTTAAATTTAATTTGGATTCTTAGGATGAACCAATATTGCTGAATAGTGTATTTACCCTTTAGAAAGAACTGCACAACTGTGTAAAAGTAAGCATTAGGAAGCAGAGATTATGGCTTCTTTACTAAACATAAATGAAATGAGACTTCTCTCCCCACTTATAATTAAAGAATCAAAGAACCAACTTATATCAAAATAGTACACCTGGGCTATGGAAATTAGATTTGGAGGATAATTAGCTACACTTGTAGAAATAGCTTTGAAATTGTTTTTGTTATATGCTGGTTATTTTTCTATTAAAGTGATCTTTTATTATGTAAATTGGACCCAGGGATGTAAATATAGTAATGATTTTACTTGTTTTGATACCATATGCCAACACACTAGATTTATACGAAAAACCTATTAAACAGTCAACACATTTTAACCTATGTTATAGAGCCATAGCTTATCCTGTGTCTAAGAATTAAAGAAAAAATTAGGCTCTTCTGTTCTCATTCTCCACCAAACTATTAGACAAATTTGGTGTAGCACATTATATTGATATATTTAAATGTTTTATTGTTAAAAATTGTTTAAACGGATGTAGAAGTTATATCTAGAATTCTGAAATAATTAAAAAATACACACGCTTTTTGATAATCTAAAATAAGGTATAATTTTTTTTTTGACTAGCTCATCTTTGTGGAGAAGGATGGAATCATATTGGGGATGCTTGTCTTAGAATCAATTCCAGTAGAGAAAGCTATGACAATGCAAAACTTTATTGCTATAATCTTAGTGGAAATCTTGCTTCATTAACAACCTCAAAAGAAGTAGAATTTGTTCTGGATGAAATACAGAAGTATACGCAACAGGTAACAACTATATTTGTTTATATTTTGGAAATATGTTGATAATCCTATAATTTTTGGCAATGATTCATTCTTTTTGTTTTTTAATACATTATTTTCACTAAATCTTGAAAGTAAAAGTGGAACTGACATCAAAAGTGAACTGTCAGAGGACTCATTCTGTATGTGTTTTTGGCAATAAGGTTTTTTAAATTACTCATCTTATGTTTTGCACAATAAGCCACTGCATTTTCTTACCAAGAAGTCATTTCATATAAGTAAAAACACTTAAATGCATGTGCATATAATTTAAGAATTTGTTTGAAATGTAATTACTTTGTAACTTAAGACATCCCTTATAATTAAAAAAGAAGACCAACACGTTGGCTGTATTTGCATGTGTGTGTATGTGTGTGTGTGTAATGTGAGTGGGGTTTTTGAATTATGCTATTTTTCTAGGTATAGATTTCCTTGAAATAATATAATAAAGGTTAGCAGGACTAAAACCTATTTCTAAAGTATGTGGAAGATGTTGGAAGATATAGCAGTTGGAAACAGTTTCAATTTTCTAGAGAGTTGTTTTATGGAAAATATTTCCATAGGAAATTGAATATCTCTTTGAAAATTGTATCAAAATATTTTCTAATAAATTTCTAAAGGAATTTACAATATTTCTTTTCCTTTTTTAAAAATAGTTCACCTGAACATAGTTTATTTAAAAAATTCAACACCATATTTTTTATATTGCCCAGCATTACTCACAGTTGTACTTCAAAAATCTACAGAATTTATTTTCTATTCCTGGGATGGTAAAATGTAGTCAACTCTGAAGAATAGATTGTACAAGACATTTGGAAATAATTTACTAAATCTGGTTTTGAATACCTTATTTAGTTCATATACTTACTTGAAATATACTATAATGTAAACTACCATAGCATCATAGCATATTTTTTGTATTTTGTTTCAAAAATAATATTAGAATTCAATGTAGATCACGTAAGTGATAAGGCTAAACAATGATAAATGCCGTCAATCTGAGGTTTGTGCTAGATTTGACCTAGTGTTTAAGATATACACACACAAATATGCACAGACACCCTTTGGTAAATAATGCACAAAGTGGCACAATTTCCATGCAAATAATGGAGATGTGTCTACAATTCAGCTATTACCTTGAAAACTATATCAGCCAAATCTCAATGACTTTATTTGTCAGTTTTGGCTTTTATTTGGACAGGTAGTCTGTTGATACTCCAAAACTCCACTTTATATAGTGTGGTGGAGGTGATTTTGACTTGGAAACTTTTTAGAGCTAATATCACCAATTAAGTAGTGTTTTCTTGATGTAGCTGATTTTTAAGAAGCTTTGAGGACAGTGTATCAAAATGATGGACAGCAAATCTGGAGATACTGCTCATCTCTACAACTTAATAGCAAGTTAACCTCCCCAGCTCTCCATTCCTCATCTGTAATCAGGATAATAATCATAGCTATGTTGCATGTTTATTGTGAACCATAAATGGGATATTGCTTGTAAAGAATATAGATAAATTTTATTTTTGAGTGTTTACTGTAATTATCATTATAATTGTTTGGGTTTGAAGGGTGGTTGTTTTTGTATCTCTGTTTCTACTATTGCTGTTACTACTATTTCCAGGAGTCATTATTTAGAGGATGAATTCTTAGGTAACCAAATGAATTTATTTGATGCATAGTTAATATCATTATTGATTTTGGAAAAATATTTGCCCCAGACTAGTGTTTTAATTTTTCTGTGGTGAATAACAAGCCTTTCTCCCCCCGCCCCTGAAAGTTGTACTAGGACCTTTTATCTCTTAAGATGATTCCTGATTTGCGATAAAGAATAGGAACATATGTTACTGATTTTGTTTTTTGCTAATAATGGGGGAATGTGCATCTGATTTTTAAAAAGTGACATAAAATATATAAATGTTAAAAAATTAGAGGGACTTAAGCACATTCTTTTTTGAAATTTTTGTCGAGACATTCAGTTCACTATTACTGCCTACCTAATATTTATGGTAGTGTTAGCATGTATATTTCTCAGGAGTATCAATAACAGATAATTTAACTTCTAGTGCCACTTTCTAACTGTAGAGGCAAAGCCCTCCCTCCTCATTAATAAAATGGATAAATTAATTATATCCCTGGTTTTTATAAATATTCAAAATTTTCAAGTGGATATCCCAATATGATACTTGCTGGCTGTCAAACAGATTTATATGCCTGATATTAATAGATAGGGTAAACAAAAACTATGGTAATTAAATTATTATGAAAAATTGAGCTGTAAAACCATTTTTGTGTGATCTGTAGCTCTTTTTCTGTGAAAGATGGACCGGTATTCCTTCATTTAGTACACACTTATTGAGCACCTTTGGTGTACTTGGCAATCTACTGCTTGCTGAGAGTAGAGATCAGAAGACAAGCACTGTTCTCAAAGAGAGCAAGACAAACACAATTATACTGAAGTATGATAACTACAATAATAGATGCACGCAAGGCGATATCTAACCAGTAGTAGATATCTAACCAGTAATGATGACTTAAGGAGTTTGCTAGAGAAATACCCAGCTCCCTTTTGCAGGACTTTGAGTTGGCCAGTACAAAAAGATACTTGTAAGGAGGCCATGGGAGCACCTATGTTTTTTCTCTTAATTTGTCTTGTTTGAGAGCTACCAGCTTTGCGACTGGAGGATAAGATGTATGTGGTGTCACGTAGAGATCTCTTGATTTTTTCAATATTTTAGAAAAATGTGAGAAGGTCTATTTGTAAAGTTTTATTTTTAATCATGTGGAGCGTACAATGTAACTTAAGATCTGTTTATATTCTTGTGCTACCAGGAGCTCCATGTTTTAGATTACAAACTTGAGGGACAGTTACCAAAGAACATTTGAAAATAAATTTTACTGAATATGTATCACATATAAAGAGCTTATTTTTGGTAGGTCCACATTCTTTGAATTTTTGAAAGTACTAGTATTTGGCGTTAGAGCTCCATTGCTTTTTTCCTTTTTAAAAATATATTATTTTTAGCTCTTAGACTATAACCTTGAAATGTGTTATTTTAGAAGTTGCATATTTCAAGATTTTCTTGTGTTACTTGCTCTTTTTTTCTTCTATATTATTATAAATCATAAAGATTGGACTAACAATTATTTTGGATGTGTGATGAACTTCGATTTGGTAGTTTGTGGACTAGCATGCCACGTAAATTAAGAATGTTTTGTTTCATTAGAAGCTGAGCTTTAGCAAAATTTCAAAGGTGGAAACTTCTGCAAGGCGACATTCCATTAAGCCTATCTTTATAGAAAATGAATTATATCCTAAGTCATTGCAGCTGTATAAATTTAAGATAACTCTTCCTCAGTAAATGAAGAGCAACAAATTCGTGCCCTTTAAAGAGATATCCTGGGTCAAATAATCATTTGCTTATTGGAAATGGCTAAGGAAATCTTGCAATGATTTATGGTGTGATGTGGTAAATTTTCATAATACAATCATTTATCTTTCATTTTCAGCTGCCTGTCCAGTTCATTTACTGGGTAATTGTTACTTTAAATGTTTTATCAACTGCTTCATTTTTCTGTTCCTCTACTCTTCCTCTAAGATTCTTATCATGATGAACTAGGAAGTAATATTTCATTTTAAATGACTTGTCTTACCATAGATAGTGTTTGGAAATATAGGCAGAGTTGTTGTAATGTGAAGCACAGTCATTAATCTGAAATATCTATGTTGGATTGACTCCTGCTGTCATTATCAAGAACTGTAAAAATGTTATAGCTTTTCTGTTATCAAAATATCTTTCAGAATAATGTACGAAATATATGATGATCACAAGGTGAAGCAGCATGTGTATTTTTATAATTAGAAACATTGTTTATTAAATACTATTTCTATCTCAGGAGTTGGATAATGGAAAATAATCATCTCTGTTCTCATGAACTTTGTTCAGCAAAACTTACCTACTATGTATACAGTACTCTACTAGGTGATCATAGTGAGCATCGTCAGATATTTTAATTTTATCTAAGAAATATTTGAGTGTTTATTATGTAAAATTTGTTATATTTCTATACTTTACACATTTATAGCTTTATAGTTATAAGCTCTCCAGGACCATTTGTACAAATATTTAGAATAAATGCTGAAAAAAAAAATATATATATATATGTTATTTTTAAAGATTCAGAATCAGATGGAGAGACATATTTTTCTCTATGCTGACAGTCCACAATGTAAAAAAGGATGATGTGGAGTCTTGAAACCTCCTCACATTATAATAAAATAGCATTAACTTAGTAACTTAGAAAATAAATATATTATCATGTATATTAAGGTAGAAGTGTTTAGGAATAATGTCAGCAAGATGACAGAATGGAAGTTTCCAGTGCTTGTCCCTTCATAGAAACACTGATTTGAACAACCATCCATATACCGAAGTACCTTCACAGGAGCTAAGGAATCCAGGTAAGAGATTACAGCATCTTGGAGCACAGAAATAAGAAAAGGCTCATTGAAGAGGATAGAAAGACAATTTCACATTACCTGTATCATCCCGCCCCCAAGCCTGTGCAGGGCAGTGAAGCGTGGTGAGAGAGACCCTCTGCAAAGAGGAAGAAGAGTGAAGTGAGCACCCAACTTTGCTGAGGACCCCAGCTCCAGGCCTGTTCTAATGACCCCTGGTGCCTGGCTGGTTCTTGCAGACCCAGACACCAGGCACACTTCAATGCCAGACTGGCTTCATGGCCTCAGGCTCCAGGCTGGCACTTGTAGACCCAGCCTCCAGGCCAGCCTGCCTGTGGCCATAGGCTCCAGCAGACCTAGGGTCCGGGCTTTCCCCAATAGACCACAGCACTGGGCTGATCCCTGCAGACCCAGGATAAGGCCCATTGTACAGACTCAGGCTTTAGGCCCTGCCCTGAGGACCCAACCTTCAGGACCACCCCTATAGTCCCAGGTACTAGGCCCACCCCCAGGGACTCAGCCTCCAGGCCATCCTCTGCCAGCTGAGGATCAGGCTTATCCTCATGGATCTAGGCACCAGGCCTGCCCCACTGAAGCCTGGCATCAGGCTAACCCCTGCAGACTCAGGACCAGGCCCATACCCATGAGCCCAGGTGCCAGGCTCTCCCAAAGCACTAGGCTGACCCCCATGGACTTAGGCCTAAGACCCATCCAGTGTCAGGCTAGCCCTCCCATGTTTCCTTCAGACTGGCCCCCACAGATCCAGGCTCCATACAGGCCTCTGTGGACTCAGGCTGCAGATCTGCCATCATAGACTCAGTAACCAGGCCTACCCCAGTGACTCTTTGTGCCAGGCCAGCCCCCATGGACCCAGGATCCAGGCCTATACCTACAGACTCAGATTCCAGGTCCACCCCCATGGACCCTGGCACCTGGCCTGCTCATGAGGACCAAAGCTCCAGACCCACTCCAGTGGACCTAGGCTGCAGGCTTGCCCCTATAGACCCAGGTACCAGGCAGGCCTCTGTGGGCCCAGGTTCTAGGCTTGTTCATCCACTGACCTAGCCACCAGGCCAGCCCACCCAAGCACTCCAGCAGTAAGCCTGTCCTTGGACTCTAGCAGACAGTCCACCAGAATCTCTGGATGGGCTGACTGGTGAAGAGCTTTTCTTACTGAAGCCAGTTTATAGAGACTGGAAGAAGTGATTACTTCTTCAAATGCACAGTCACCTATGTGAAGCCATAGGGATCACAAAACATTGGGGAAACATTATACTACCAAAGGAACAAAACAAAGCACCAGTAACCAACCTTAAGGAAATGGAGATCTACAAACTGCCTGACTAAGAATTCAAAATAACTGTCTAAAAGAGGCTTAGAGTTACAAGGAACACAGATAGATGGGTGAATGATATTAGGAAAACAATACATGAACAAAATGAGAAGTTCAACAAAATGATAGAAACCATAAAAAAGAAACAGAAATTATGGAGCTGAAGAACACAATGACTTAACTAAAAAATTTCATACAGAGCTTCAACAGCAGACTCTATCAAGCAGAAAAAAGAATTAGCAAGCTCAAAGGCAAGTCATTTGAAATTACCCAGAGAGAGGGGAAAAAAAAAAGAATGAAAAAGAGTGAAGAAAGCCTATGGGACTTAGAATAGACCATCAAGTGAATCCGTATACACATTATAAGAGTCCCAGAACAGCAGAGAAGGAGAAGGGGGCAGAAAGCTTATTTAAAGAAATAATGACAAGAAACTCCCCAAATCTGAAAGGGAAATGAACATCCAGATTCATGAAACTCGTGGAATCTCAACTGATTAAACTTACAGAGATCTTCACCAAGACACATTATAACAGAGCCCAGAAATAAATCCATGCATCTGTGATCAATTAATCATCAACAGATGTGCCAAGAACATACAATGGGGAAAGGACAGTCTCTTCAATAAATGATGCTGGGAAAACTGGATATCCTCATGCAGAAGAGTGAAAATGGACCCTTATCTCACACCGTAGGCGAAAATCTCAAATGGATTAAAGACTTAAACATAAGACCTGAAACTCTAAAACTACTAGAAGAAGACATGGGGAAAAAGCTTTTTGACATTGGTCAGGACAATGCTGTTTTGAATATGACCCCAAAAGCACAGGTAACAAGAACAAAGATAGACAAATAGGATTGCATCAAACTAATAAGCTTCTACACGGCAAAGGAAACAATCAGCAGAGTAAAGAGACAACCTATGAAGAGGGAGAACATGTTTGTAAACCATACTTCTAATATGGAATTAATGTCCAGAATATATAAGAAACTCAAACAACTCAATAGAAAAAATAACCCAGTTAAAAAATGGGCAAAGGACATGAATAGACGTTTTTCCAATGAAGACATACAAATGGCCAAAAGGTATATGATAAAAAACTCGATATCACTAAATGTCAGGGAAATACAAATCAAAACCAAATTGATATACCTGACACTTGTCAGAATGGCTATTATCAAAAAGACAAGAGATGAGTGTTGTTAAAGATGTGGAGAAAAAGAAACTCTTGTATACTGTTGATGGGAATGTAAATTGGTATAATCAATTTGGAAAACAGTATGGAAGTTCCTCAAAAAATTAAAACTAGAACTACCATATGATTCAGCAATCCCATACCTGGCCGTATATCCTAAGGAAATGTAAACAGTTTCTCAAAGAAATATCTGTGTTCTTATGCACATTGCAGAATTACTCATAATAGCCAAGGTATGGAAACAACCTAATTGTCCATCAATGGATGAATGGAAAGAGAAAATGAAAAGTGATGTATAATGGAATATTGCTCCACCTGAAAAAGTCAGGAAATCCTGCCATTTGTAACATGGGTGAACCGGGAGGACATGCTAAGTGAAATAAGCCAGACACAGAAAGACAAATACTGTATCATCTCACTTGTATGTGGAATCTAAAAAAGTCGAACTCATAAAAGTAGATAGTATAATGGCGGTTGCCAGGGCCTGGGGGGTAAGTGATGGAAATGTGGAGATGCAGGTCAAAGATACAAAGTTTCAGTTATGCAGGATAAATAAGTTCTGGAGATCTAATGTACAGCATGGTTACTGTTGTTAATAATATTCTATTATATACTTGAAATTTATTGAGACTAGATCTTAAATGTTCTCACCACAAAAAAAGGTAACTATATGAGGTGATGGGTATATTAGTTAGCTTGATTGTGGTAATCATTTCACGATGTATAGGTATACCAAAACATTGCATTGTTCACCTTGAATATACACAATTTTTATCAATTGTACCTCAAGAAAGCTAGAAAAAAATCAAAGAATAAAATCTGAAAAAAATTTGCATAACTCTAAAGCAGAAACAAGAAAAGAAAAAGGTAGAGGTGTTCATAATCTAATAGAATTTTGTAGAGAGAGTAACTTGGACTAAGAGTATCTCTCTTATTTTTTGAGTATCATAAGAATAACATTTTAAAATTGAGTAATCATTAAAATAAGGTTTATAAGTATAAAATATATTTTATTTTCAAGTTATTTTGGAAATATTCGTGCACTAAGAATATTCAGTTTTGTGGTATTCGTCAACCTCAGCTGGTTAAATTTTAGGCACAAGAGTCAGAGATTTTATCAGCTTTTTTGATCTCTTCAATAATGAAAGTAGATGACATAATTTTGTCTAAAATTGCATGGAAGTCCTAATATGCTAGTAGAAGTCTGAACTAGGAGAGAGGCGGTTATTCTTCTTAGTCCTTTTGTAAACCTGTTACAAAGTCTTCACTCAGCCTCTATATACTGCTAGTTGATTTCATTTTCTGTTTTCTCACAGTGCATATGCAGGAATTTAGCTGTAGGTTCTTACCCCCATAACTGATTACACTGGGAGCAGTAGTAGCAGTAACAGCAGCAGCAGCAGTATGTTAAGTGTTTAAGGGTCTTACATCATAAGGTAGGTATTTATATGAGACATTTATGTCTCCATTTTATAGAAGAGGAAACTGAGGGCTCAATACTGACTCCAATCATGTAGCTAAACACAAAATCTATGTTTAAAAAATAGTGTTCTATTCTACATCATTCTCTAAAATGTGCTGGAATTGTTAATTATCTTTGGTACTAGACGTCATTTACAAAGGCAGTTCTATATATTTTCAAATGTAATTTTTAATGATATGAACTATTTGCTAAGGGATATGACAGTATTTTTACATCTAACTTTTTTAATGCTCCTCTTCCACTGTTTACAGAAAGTATCACCTTGGGTAGGCTTGCGCAAGATCAACATCTCCTACTGGGGATGGGAAGACATGTCTCCTTTTACAAACACAACGCTACAGTGGCTTCCGGGTGAACCGAATGACTCTGGGTTTTGTGCGTATCTAGAAAGGGCTGCAGTGGCAGGCTTAAAAGCTAATCCTTGTACATCCATGGCTGATGGCCTTGTCTGTGAAAAACCTGTAGGTAAGTAGTCCAGTAAACTTATATTTTTAAAAAATATTATATTTCAATCCCTCTTTCCATCGCTCCCTCCAGAATAGTCCATGGGACTGAAGTAACTTGCGCCGTCTCACTATGATACTGTACAAATATCTTTTCCAGTTTCTGCTTTTATGCATTTTGGGTAGATAGTCAGAAGTGGAATTGCTATATCATATGGTAATTCTATGTTTAATTTTTTGAGAAATTGCCATATTTTTGCCATAGAAGCTGCACCATTTTACAACTTACAAGGGTTTCAATTTCTCCAAATGCTTGCCAACATTTTTTTAAAATGATAGTCACCCTTAAAAGGTGCGATAAATATTATATTTTATATAAATATCGTATAGTAAATTTTTTCTTTTTATTGTTTATATCAGAGACATGTTCACTGACAGCACATTTGCTTTGATAAGGTGTGGGATGTTTATGGAAAAGATTGTAGTTAGGAAAGTAAATAATGATAGTGTATCTAGTATCAAGCCAGTAAGTAGATAGAAAAATTAGGTTATGTATTTCATTTCTGTTTATAATTTTTAAATGATACAACTTCATGTACTTTATAAGGGATTTAAAATTCCCAAGGAATTATAATTTTCAAATTTGATAATAAATTTAAAAAATATTGACGTCATCTTCATTTTCATTTACCTTATTTAATTTTTGCTATAATTTTTATCCCACCCTTGGCTTAATTGAAACATCCCCTAAACAGCAAAACAAATGAAACTCATATACTTCTGTTAAAGTACAATTAACAAATAAAATAATTATATTTGTTGATTTATTCCAGTTAGTCCAAATCAAAATGCAAGGCCATGCAAAAAGCCGTGTTCTCTAAGGACGTCGTGTTCCAACTGTACAAGCAACGGCATGGAGTGTATGTGGTGCAGCAGCACGAAACGCTGCGTTGACTCTAATGCTTATATCATCTCTTTTCCGTATGGACAATGTCTGGAGTGGCAAACTGCCACCTGCTCTCGTAAGTATTTATCTAGAGTGACTTTTCATTTAATGGCAACACAAATCTCTTTTCTGTGATGAAAAGAGGAATTAAACATTTGAGGAAGTTTTTAAGAAATGAGAAAAAATATTGTTGTAGCTAGTTTTAAAACTTATTAATGCTATAAGCCCTTGATTTATCTTGTACCCTCATTTTGAATTCTAAGTGTCACACCCTACATATTAAGATTGTGCCCCATCTGTGCTCGCCCCAACTCTGAGTGTATGTTGCAAACAGCATAACACTTCTTGAAAGTGCTCACTTCAAGGATCACAGTTTGCTCTCTTGTGCTTCTTTAGTGACCTTTAATCTAGCACAGTTCTCATGTCTTCTTTATCTTACATGACTATAATATTTTTAAAGAATATACAGCACTTGTTTTGAAGGTTCCCCAGTTTGGATTTGTGTGATTATTTCCTCATAGTTAGATTGAAGTTAAGCATTTTTTTGCAAGGATATATTTCAATGGTGGTATTTTTGCTACAAATACAGGAAACACAATCTCAGCATCACATGCAGAGTCATATCGGCAGGGCAGTTCTGGACTTGCAGTGGGTTGTGCTTCAGGAGAAGATCCTGCCCCTTGCTGGTTTCATGTTTTATAAGGACTGTATGATAAGGATGCCCCTGATGGAGTCTGTGATGCAGGGTGCTGTGTGGTTATGAGAGTGGCCTTTCTTGCAAAGACAAATTGCATCAGGATGCCACTGCCAGGGGAGTTGCATACTACTACTGATAGCACTTGGTGTCCTTGTAGGAATTTGAGACCATGTGCAGCTCCTTTTTCTTGGAAGAACGTAGAAGCTACTGGTCTCACCTAGCTCCTTGTTAGCAGAAAACGTGGTTTTTTTTCTGCAGTCCACCCTCTGACGCTGAGGCTTATCAAAAAGGTGCCTTTCCATCAGGGATATGAATTAATTGGTCTGTTCAGATTTGTAATAAGGTTGAAGGGATTATTTACTTCCACTGCCACACTACCTGCCTCTGAATGTTGAATGCATTCATTCATGTCCCACTAATTGGAGTCTCTTCCTCCTGTGATTGATTCAGACCTTCTGTCCTTTTTAGGGGAATAATATGCTCTGCAGGGGCCCAGGAGTCACCATTCCACAACCACAGTTAGCTGCAGAATCACCTTAGATAAAGTTGGAGTCCACATTGATTTCCATTCAGAAATCCTTTCTTTGAACAAAGCAAAACATCCTTTCACTTGCTAAATCCAAATAAGCATAGATAAAGTGAGAGGTACATCTTGTTCCTTTTTAGTTCACCCACTTCCCAGCTCCTGAAAAAGCTCACGAGGACAGAAGGACCAGGAATCCTTGTTTTGTTTTGTTTCTCTCCCAATACTTTTACCTATAATAAGGTTTCCAGGGTTTCCAGTGAGTGAATCCAATTAACGTGTGCCAGGCCAAAGAAACTGTAGCTACAGTGTGGTCAAAGGAAATAAAATATCAGCCACTTGAGGTCCATTGATGAATCTCGGGCACATGTCGTAGTTGAACGGTATTCAATGGGATAGGGAATAGTTTCAGTCTTTACAAAGGAATCCTGCCCAGAGGATCTTCTCATCCCAATTCTAGTTCCTTTCTCCTAACAATTGCTCTAAATTAGACACTATTATCTCTTCTCTTATCCCATCTTTGCAACCCTTGTAGATCCATTCCAGGTTTTGTATTAGTCCACTGGTTTCCCTCTGTTCCTCTCCCTCCTGGAAGCAGCTACTTGCAGGTTTCCTAGGAGTGTGGGCCATAAAGCAGCTTGTTCTTGTAACTTTCTTAAGTACCTTCTGGACATTCTTATTAGCTCATTGGCTTCCTTGCATTCCTTCCATACGAGGAGCCACTGGCAACATGACTGTGATGAAATACAGATAACTATCCTAACAGCAACATGCATCGTCTGTCCATCCACTCCTCTTTCCATCCTTCTTCTGAGCTCTCTTGTTTTTCCTCTAAGAGGTAGGGTGTTACAGTTTGCAATCAGCAGCTTCATAATTCTGAGATCCCTTTTGGTGATGAATCTACTGTTTAAGGCTTGCTTCTGGCATCCAGTGGCCCTCAGACCACATCGTCACTCAGTTATTAGCCCTTCTTTCTCGGATGAGTGACTTTCTCATTTAGAGGTAGCCAGCTGCTTAAGAAAATGCAGGTGGAGACTCACTGGTTTTTCCAGATTTCCATCACTCCCAAGGGGCATGCCCCCATATCCCTAGGCACCACCCAAATCCATATTTGCTCCATATTGGGCATCGCTGTTGCATGAAGAGCTGAGACAAGACGGTAAGTGCCATAGTGCAGGCCAGAACTTCCAGGCTGAGGCTGTTGTGTACAGTTGTTCCCCCAGGCTTCTGGCATCAAGTGGAGAGGTGTTCCTGAGATGGCACTGCTGGATATATTATGGGTTTAGTTCCCTGTTGCTATCCGTTTTTAGGAACTGTGATAAGGAATGGGGAGGTACGTGATCAAGTGTGTGGTACTGGGTTGTTGTCAACATAAAATGGTCTTACTAGCACCTAAAATACCTTATAACTGGGAGCCAGCTGCCTAGAGGAGAGCAATCCCGGTGCTGGAGATTTGTAGGGGATTGAGACAGTACTTAGCCTCTCCTGCCTCCAGAGTCATGTTTGTCTCTCCACAAACGTTAATGTTCAGTGAAAGAAGCCAGACACAAATGATTATATACTCTGACTCTGTTTCAGATAAGTTCAAAAGTAGGCAAAACTACACTGTATTGTTTAAGAATGAATAATTAGGTGGTAAAACTATAGAGTAAGGCAAAAAGTTATTATAAACGTCAGTGGATACTGCAGGTAAAAGATTAGGGGCGCTGATTGGGAAAATGGTACAAGGGAGGCAATGTTCCCCTTCTAGACTGCGTACAGGAACAGAGTATTTATTTACAATAATTTGTTGATCTCACATTTTTCTTTGTGTACTTATCTGTAGGTGTGTTATATTTCACAATAAAAAAAGCCAAAAGGTAGGGGAAAAGGAGCTTGGAAAGTCTCCAAGCTCTTATACTCGTAAGAACTTTAAAAGTTATTTAGAGTTATGTCTAAGTTGTCTTCTCTGCTCACAAATCTTTCTTGTATTCCATTCCTTCTTTTATTCATCTTTTGGAGAATAGACTTTAGTACTTCTTTGCAAATAAATTTGTCTCTAGTAAACTTTTTCAGTCTTTGCCTGTCTTAAAGTGTATTTTTCATGTTCACTTGAATGATAAAATGGCTAGAATGTGGCGTTCTACGTAATTCTTTCCTCAGAACTTGTAGCAATCGGTGTTGTGGATGAGAATTCTCATGCCAATTTAATTTTCATTCCTTTGTGGGACATCTTTCCTTTCCCCTTTCTTTGAGAGCTTTTAAAATTTTTCTCTTTATCTGTGGATTTTAAAATTTTGCAGTTTGTTTCAATTCAGTTTTCTAGTAATTGATGTGGATTTTTCAGTCTGAATCTTTTCAATCTGAGGAGTAGTTTCTTTTTTTATCTGCTAAAAATGTTCCTACATGTCTTAGATTATTTGTTTTCTTTTATTTACTCTTTTTGGAAATCTTAAAATAGTTGTTTGGATTTCTAGATGTATCTCAGTATCTCTTAAATTCACTTGTACTTTCCATCTTTTTGTTTTCTAAGATTCAGATATTTATCCTTTGTTATGGTTTTTTTATTTTTATTTGCTTAAAATTCACAAGTTGAAGGAAAATATATTTTAATATAAACTTTGCCTAATGATTTTTAAGAAAGCTTTGTTAATAACTGGAATTATTAATAATTGATATATTTTAAGTAGTTAGATACTCTGTGAAAATGAATTCCAAGGGGATTATTTAAAGCAATAATAGAAGATTTAGTTCTTAATATATAAAAGTTAAAAAAATGCAATTAAATTAATATAGTGAAAATGGAATAATAAAAAACGTGAGAATATAGTATACATCTCACAAATCTACATTTCTTTCAGTATTTTACAGATTATGTACATACTCAACTTAAGCATTTTTTTTTCTTAGCAGTTAGGGAAGGTAATCTTTTTTTTTTAATTAATTGAACTTTAATTTTTAGAGCCATAGGTTCACAGCAACATTGAAAGGAAGGTACAGAGATTTCTCATATATCCTCTGCTCCCACACACACACATCCCCCACTGTCACCATCTCTCACTGAGTGGTGCATTTGTTATAATTTATGAACCTACACTGGTACATCATTATTGCCCAAAGTCCATAGTTTATGTTAGAGTTTCCTCCTGGTGTGGTCCATTCTGTGGGGTTAGACAGGTGTATAATGGCTTACATCTATCATCATGGATACAAAGTACTTTCATTGCCCTAGAAATCCTTTGTGTTCTGCCTATTTTTCCCTCCCTTACTCCTTAACTCCTGTCAATCACTAATCTTTTTACTGATTCCATAGTTTTGCCTTTTCCAGAGTGTCATATAGTTGGGATCATACAGTATGTAACCTTTTCAGATTGACTTCTTCACTTAGTAATATGTATTTGTTTCCTCCATGTCCTTTCATGGCTTGATAGCTTGTTTATTTGTCAAGCTGAGTAATATTCCATTGTCTGGATGTACCTCAGTTTGTCTATTCACCTACTAAAGGACATCTTCATTGCTTCCAAGTTTTGGCAGTTATGAATAAAGCTGCTATGAATATCCATGTGTAGGTTTTTGTGTGAACATAAATTTTCAGTTCATTTAGATAAATACCAAGGAGTGTGTTTGCCGGATCATATGTTAAAAGTATGTTTACATTTGTAAGAAACCATCAAACTGTCTTTCAAAGTGGCTGTATTTTGTATTTCCACCAGCAGTGAATGAGAGTCCCTGTTGCTTCACAATCCACATACTCTCCAGGAGTTGTTGTTGTCAGTGTTCTGGACTTCGGCCGTTCTAATAGGTGTATAGTAGTATCTCACTGTTGTTTTTTTTCAGTTGCATATCAATGACATATGATATGGAGTATCTTTTCATACTTGCCATCTAGATTTTCTTATATGTTTTGTTATAGGCGTTTTATAGTTTTGATTACATTGACTGTCTGTTCCTGCATGCTGTCAAATTTATCCATTAGAGCCCTTAGCGTATTAACCATAGTTGTTTTAAATTCCTGGTCTAACACTTCCAACATTCTGCCATATCAGGTCTGATGCTTGCTCTGCCTCTTCAGTTGTGTTTTTTACCTTTTGGTATGCCTTGTAACTTTTTCTTGGTAGCCAGATATGATGTATGGGTTAAAGAAACTGCTGTGAATAGGCCTTTACTGATGTAGAGGTGGGGTGAGGGGAGAGGGCAAGTATTCTATAGCTCTGTGACTAGTTTCAGTCTTCTGGTGGCTCTGTACCCTGTACTGTGAACTTCACCACTGCTTCTCAGTCTTTGTCCTCTCTTAGGTGGTACGGGATGGCTGGAGGGAGCTGGAGTTGTGTACTTCTCTTCCCCCATGTGGAAGGGGAGAGAGGGCTAGAGTTGGGTATTTCCCTTTAATCAGGTGAGTTAGGCTCTGATAAACCACCAGCAGTTTAGGCTCTCTTAAATAGTTTTTCCAGGTCTTGTTAAGAAGAAAAGAATGCTCTGGCATATTTCAAAATAGTTCCTTTTCCCCTCTCCTGCTGGAGCACAAGGTAGTTTGTCTTTGATATTCACTGTGAGGACCTGGCAGAGCTCCTGGAGATAAAACTCGCAAAAGTGTGGGGGTTCCCTGTGACTGGCTCCCCCCGGAGATTTTAACTCTCAAGAGTTGTCCACACTGAGCCTCCAGCAATTTGGCAGTTACAGTCAGGTTTTCTTACCCTAGCACTGTTTCCCACAGAGGTTTCTGCTTTGGTAAATTGTGATTTTTCTGTATCCTCCTGTCTGTCTCTCCAGTTTTCGGGGCTGTGGTTTGCCTTGTGACCTCAGTTCTCTGATCGATCTAAGAAGAATTGTTGATTTTTCAGTTTGTGATGCTTTTTACTTTTTTTGAGGCTGGTGTGGTGACTTCTAAGCTCCTTGTGTGCCGGACTGGAAACTGGAAGTCTCCAGTAATCACTTGATGACATAATTTCTTACAGATTGATATTTCAAATTCTTACACACTTCAAAAACCATATTGAATATTTTATAATATTTCAAAAAGCCAAAAATAAATAAAATCAAATAGAAATGATTGTTCTAGTTACTTATAGTTCATACATAGTCTCTATACTATCAATAACTTAGGAAAAATAGTACACCCTACAAAAGTCTTTTCTGTATTACTGTTTTCTGTAAGAAAAAGAAAAATCATTAGAGTCTGTCAGTTTTTGAGCCACCATTAAATACCAATGAATGAATTTTCTGTTAATCTTTCAGCAATGCATGTTGCTCTCCTTTCTTGAGCAAAAACAAAAACATTCCCGTATGTACTAGTTTCATATCTAAAATAAAATCTGAGAATAGAATGTTGCTCTTACCATGACATTTTGTAACTTGTTATTAAAGCCTGAAATCGAATAGATAAACAAAACTAAAAGATTAATAGTTTGTCGTTTAGTCAATGCAAGAATCCCCAGATTCTTTCGTTTAAGATTTCCCCAGCTGTTTGAAAAGCATTAACAGGAATGTTGTCTTTGAGAATAGTTTAGATTTAACTTGTATGTACTGTTCTTTCAAGACATTTTATTGGTTATCTTTCCTTAAAAGATAGTCCTAAAATAAAATATACTTTCCTAGGAGATATCTATAGGCCGTAAATATAAAATTAGATTTATTCTGGGTGAGACATAGTAAAGATTTACTTCAATTCATCACATGATAGTAAATAATTGGAATTTCAAGATAACTTACCTAATTTGATATTTTCCATTATTTCCCATTGATTTCATAGCAACCCAATCTATTTTTGAATGTAATTAAAATAGCCTAGTCAACAATACTGTGGGCTAGCTACTATAATACATATAAGAAAAATATTTCAAAGCAAGAAAGCTAAAGAAGGGTACGGTAATATGTGAAATGTTCAGTTATTGAGGGTAAATGATGAGTCATTTAACACTGTACTTCTGAAAAAACATAAATTTCAAAAGGAAGTATGTTCTTGTCAATCAATTGTTTATCTTCAGGGTTAACATTCTCTTGTCTTCAATGACTCAAAGAATATTCTTCCTTTTAAAATTTGCTATTAAGGAAATATAGGAGATGGTACTCATTTTCTACCTTCTTATATCCAGTCTCTGAAATGCTCAGCATGCAAAAAATTCATAACAATAAATCATATTGTAATTGCTGGATACTTTAATCCATGTTCTGTTATCTCCTCACAGCCTCACAGACCACTATATTGAGTTCCTGATGCTCACTGAGAAGCTTGTGTACTTGTTTGCAGCAATATGAAAAACAGTTTTATTTCCAGTAATATTAAAGTATTGAAGGGCAATTAAGTCATTACCACCACAACAATGAAATTGAGTCTGTCAGAAATCTACCACTTTTTCCTCCTTTTAAGGTTTTTCTAGCATGTGACTAGAAAACATCATTCATGGAGTCTTATACCTATGTCGATATCTTCTGTTGACAAACAATTCCCAAGATGAAGCGTGCCTTTTCTAGAAAGACATCAGCAAAAGTAATTAAAGAAAGTCTCAGTCCAATATAGGATACTCTGATTGTGAATTAAAAATTGAAAACATCACATAGCAACTATTGTGAATGCGATAGCAGACTATAATCTATTCATCCTTGGAAAAGGCATCACAGTGTTCATAGGCTTTGTTGAGACTCATAGGTTATACATCAGTTAAACAAAAAAGACTGAGCTTCAGTGAGTGAGTCTGGGAATGTTACTCTGCAGCCCTGAAAGTCAGAGCCTGTGCTGCTGGTTGCCTGGCTGAGGCAGAGTATCCAGTCCCCGTGTTCCCATTCAGTTTGGCTTTTTGGGTGAGATTGAGTTTATTTGTCACATGATAGCCAAATGCTAGTATCTTCGACCCTTGGGAAGAGTGCCATCAATGAGAGGCAGTCCAAATGGGGCTCAGCCATCTCAACGAATGGGCATCACTTCACTGGATGTTCAAGGCAGATGCAGAGGTTTTCCTTGAAGGCCCTCACTAGGCACCACAAGAACAGCTCACACGGCTCTACATCACAGACTGTGGTAAATGTGGTCTGTAGGCCCCTGGATCAGCTCCCAAAAGGTCCTAATACTGGCAGAGTTCTCAGGAGTCTTTAAGTGTTCACTTCATTTTTGTCCACGTCATGGTTACCACACCTTTTCTCACCCTCAAGTCAGTCCCTTTATCTCCTCTTTGTTCATCCTGTATGTTTTATTTGCCTTAAGTAATTGCTATTTCCTAGGTAATATTAAGAAATGTTTATATTGACAACCTTTTACTGTATTTTTTCAGATCATATTAATTTTTTCCATTAGCTTACAATTCTATTTGAATATAAAGTCATATAACATATTTGTTAATGTTCCACATGCAGCTCAAAATTGTTCTGGATTGAGAACCTGTGGACAATGTTTGGAACAGCCTGGATGTGGCTGGTGCAATGATCCTAGCAATACAGGAAGAGGACACTGCATTGAAGGATCTTCACGGGGACCAATGAAGCTTGTTGGAATGCACAGTAATGAGATGCTTCTTGACACCAGTCTTTGTCCTAAAGAAAAGAACTATGAGTGGTCCTTTATCCAGTGTCCAGGTAATAAAAATGTGATGAAAATAATTTCAGTGTCTGCTTGAGGAAACTAAAAATGATTTTTCATTTTTTATAATAAAGATAAAGAAAAAAATAATGAAAAATGAGATTCAAATTTCAAAGATAAAAAAATATTCTTTCCTAAATCCATCTCCGTTGTGTAGTTGGTATTCTGTTTGGAATCATTAAATAGGCTAAACCAGATGCGTGGCATATAGTTATTAGAATTGTTTTCTGGTGAATTGTTAAGAGGAAAAAATATTGGCTTTATGCCAATTCTCTACCTCGTAGTATATTGTTCATAGTATTATTATATCTTAGAATTCAAAGGCAGCTCAGAGGATCTAGTCAAACTTCATGCTAAGTATGGGAATGTTCTCTATAATATCTGTGATGGAGTCAGCTGGCCTCATTTTGAAAGCTGCCATTGGTATTCACTACCATTCAATTTTAAAGGTCAGTAAAATTTTCAGGGTTTTTTCATAGGAAGTCTGTTCTTATGCTGAATAAAATCAACCTTCTTGAAAAATTAATTTATTTAATATACTTTTATTGAGTGCCTAGTATGTGCCAAGGAGTGTTTTAGATGCTACCGACACAACAATTAACAAATTAGACTGAAATCACTGCATTCATGGAGCCTGTATTGTAAATAAAATTAATAAGATCAATTGTACACACACATGCATATTTGAAGTTAGATGGTGATAAGTGCTGTTAGATAAATAAAGCAAGCAAGAGGGTAAGGCTCACAATTTAAAATAGGGTGGTGAGAGAAGATCTTACTCAGAAGTAACACTAAACACCTCAAGTAGATGAGGGAGTTAGTCATGGGGATCTCTGGGGAAAGAGTGTTCTAGAAGAGGTAACTGCTTCACACAAGGACTTGGGTGAGATGAACCTATTTATTTGGGAGGTGAACCTAGGAAGCACAAGTGAGGGAACAGAAAGTTTCAAAGGGAGACAAGCCAATAATATATGCCTTATTAAGCTGGCTACTACCCTGGGAAATTTGGACTCAGACCACTAGGGATCTAAGAAGAACCATGTAGAATGCTCCTCAGAATTAATCCACTGAGGGACTGGGAGGGTGGGGCATTTATCCACTAACTCTCATCCCCCATTGGTGGAGTGATGCCTCTGAGGGTATTGTACTTCTGAGCTATACCAGCATGTCTGATTAATAGCTTTCCCTGGCACCAGTGAAAATTCTGAGGCAGAAAAGTAGAGAGAGAATGCAGAACTTGCTTTCGGGGTGTGAGACACTGACAGTGTGCTGCAGTGAAACCAGATGGACTGAGGAGATATGGCACAGGGTGCAACAGGACCTGCTACGTAAACTTTGAAATATATGAAAAGCAAAAAAGGAGCACACTACTGATTCACATAACATGGCTGAATCTTAAATACATTTTGCTTACTGAAAGAAGCCGGACCCAAAGGCTACATGTTGTACTGTTTCATTTATAAAACAATCTGGAACAGGAAAACCTATGGGGATGGAAAACAGATCAGTTATTTACCAGGAGTAGTAAAAGGTATGGACTGACCTCAAGAGGCCTCACAATGGGATTTTTTGGGTTATGGAACTGTTCTGTACGATGCTATAGTAATTCATACATGACTATGCATTTGTCAAAACCCATATTGTATACCACAAAGGATGAACTTTTCTGAATGCAAATTAAAAAAGTCAAGCAGGATGTCGTGGGATCCCAGGATGGAATGCAAAACTGTGACAAGTAAATTTAACTGTAGTATGTGTGCCATAACTTCATTAAAAAAAAAAAAAGCTAACTTAAGTAGCTTTGGAAAACAGTGTTTGACTAGATACTGTAAAGCTAAAGAAAAAAATGCAGTATATAAATATTGGGTTCTGGTTAGTAAATTTTTTTCTCACATGGTGTGGGTTAACAATTTTTACAAAATTTTATATGTTTACTAGGTTTGGGCAAATAAGTAAATAAATTGTGTTTAATGTGAGCCAGGTTTCCCACTGTCAGAGAAAGAGGTTAAAAATAAGCAAGGAGTGAAGACTACAAAGAACCCTGTGGTATTGAATTAGAGTCTGAGATAGCATGAATTCATGTTTATTTTAATATATATATACACAGAAGTAAATATAGTTATGTGTGTACACATAGGTTAGTATATATACATATATCTCCTAGCTCTGTTTGCTGAGGGGGCCTAGAAGCCATGACACCCCAATAGCAATGAGCACATCCAGTGCCCACATCTTAGTTTCTAAATATTGTTTTCCAGTGAAAGGAACCAGGGCACCTTGGGGAAATGGCTCATTCCAGGGCTGGAGCAGGAAGAATACAAGATGAACCTGGAGTGTTGGTTAGTGCCAGAAAGTCAGAAAGTGCCCCAAAAAACAACAACAACAAAAAGGGGCTGAGATCATGTGAAAGGGACATAGAGCCAACCTGGAAGTGTTCTCAATGGATCAAATCTGGGCAAAAAATGAATAATGACTGCATTGGATTGTAACCCAAAGAACAGAATATATGTCCATGATTCTATACTGGTTTAAATGACCAAATAAATATTAAATGGGTGAGAATGGACAAATATTTCTTACAGAAAAATTCCAAATAATAAATATAGAAAGAATGAAGGCAATAAAAAAATCACTATTAGAACCCCACAGTAATAATTGCTGTAATAACCCACTTAAGAATGTTGAAATTAGTGGGTGAAATTTTAAGGAGATGCAGGATATTTGCGTAGCTTCAATGTGTCTCCCTCAAAAATATTTATTAATTGCTGTGGTGGTTTTAACATATGTCCACAAATTCTTGGACGCTTCTTCAACTAGGAGGTGGAGCTTAATTTCTCTCCCCTTGTGTGTGAGTTGAATGTAGTGACTGACTTCTAATGAATAGAGTATGGAAGTGGAAAAATTATAACTTTACAGTGGAGAAAGCAAGTAGACATCATCTTAACCAGGTGATCTAGGTTAACTACACCAATAATAAGTCATGCTAATATCGTGTATCTCCTGACATGATGTGGTAAGAAGGGCACTTCACTTCTGTGATATTCTTCCCCCAAATCTATAACCCAGTCTAGCCATGACCAAACAGACAAATCCAAATTGAGGGACATTCTTCAAAATACTTGACCAGTGCTCTTTAAAACAATCAAAGTTTTGCGAGAGAAGGAAAGACTGAGAAACTGTCACTGATTATAAGAAGCTAAGGACATGATAACTAAATGCAATGTGGTATCCTGGATTGAATAGTGGAACAGGAAAAGGACATTTGTGGCTAAACGGGTGAAATCCAAATAAAATCTGTATGAGTTAATAGTATTGTGCCAATGTTAATTTCTTAACTTTGATAAATATGCCCATGATTACATAAGATATTAACATATGGAGAATCTGGATGAGGGTACACAGGAATGCTCTGTACTTCTTTTGCAATTCTTCTATAAATCTAAAATTATTTCAAAACAAAAATTTTTTAAAGACATGGCAGTTTAGAAAAATAGACAAAAGAAACTTCTAGAAGTGAAAAATGTAGTCACTGAAACTAGAAATTTAATGGATGCATTAAATAGCAGATTAGACATAGTAGAGGAGATTATTACCAAACTAGGAGATAAATATGAAGAAATAATTTGAAGTACAGGAGGAAAGAGATAGAGATAAAATGATGCAAAATATCAAAAAGAGGTTAAAGACTATAAGGATAGAATGAGAAGTTCCAAATATACCTAATAGGAGTTTCAGAAGAAGAAAATAGAAAAAAGAGAGAGGAAATAATTAAAAATATTGTCATTGCAATGGGGATATTGACATACATACAACTAGTGCCATCTTTTCCAAATATAAAATAGAAAACCCTATTTTGTTAAGTGTATGTATCTTGTTATTTGGGTTTAAATAGGGAAACTCTTATGAGAAGTAGAAGAGTGCATATGATTTCCCAAGCTCAAAATATGTGAAGAAAGTTGTGTTTAGACCACCATTTTGGAAGAGAAGGATACAGATCCCACAGTGCTCTACAATTTTTTAGGAATGAGGCAGGAAATATCTATGGGACATGAGGGATCAGTGTTTCCTAGTCAAGAAACTGACATTTTTAATTAACGATGCCCTCTGGAATTCTGTGATTGATTTCCTACCAGTTTTCCATTGAGCATTCAGAAAGCAAGAGGAAAAAAGGATAAATAATTTTTTATGACTGCAGCTATCAACTATGATAGATCTATAGTGGTTAAGACAGTGTGGAATTGGTATATGAATGGACAGATACACCAGTGAAAGACATAGAAACAGATCCATGTATGTAAGATAACCTGATTTATGACAAAGATAGCACTGCCACTGCGATGGGAAAAAGGATGGCCTTTTCAGTGACTGATGCTGGGTGACTTTGATATCTGAAAAATTGTATCTCGAGCCCTACCTCATATTATGCAAAGTATTAATCCCAGATATATCGTGGATCTAAATGTGAAGGCTAAAAAAGCACAGTTTCTGGTTGTCAGTGACTTCTTAAACGGGACACAAAAGATTAACCATACAAGAAAATATGGTAAATTGTATTCTATTAAGATTAAGAAATTCTATTCATGACAAAAGAAACATTTAGAAAGCGAACAAAGCAAGCTATAGCATCAGAAAAGATATTTACAATACAAATATCTAGTAAAAATCTCATTTGTTACAAATCAGTAATAAAAAGACAACACAAATGAAAATGGGCAAGAGAGTTGAACAGGTACATCACAAAAGAGAATATTCAAAAGGCCAATATGTATCTGAAAAGGTGCATAACTTTTTCAGTCATGGGGGAAATTGCAAATTAAAACCACTAAATGATGCCACTAATTACCTACCAGAGTTATTTAAAAATAAAAAAGATAATTTTAAGTGTTAGCAAGGGTGTCCAGCAAGTGGAAATCTCATATACTGCTTCTTGAGAGCCTAAATGGTATAGACACTTTGGAAGACAGTCTAGAAATATCTATTAAAGCTGAACAAACGCATACCCTATGACTCAGGGATTCTGTGTCTAGGCCAGTGGCTGGTAGACTACATTCTCCTGTGAAATTTAGCCTGTGGCTTGTTTGTATATGGCCCGTGAACAAGAGGGATTTTACGTTTTTAAAGGGTTGAAAACAAGAAAGAGGAAGAGGAGGAGGGAAGGAATGGAGAGAAAAGGAAGAAAGAAAGGAAGCAAAGGAAAGGAAGAACAGAGGGACACAAGGGAAGAATTTTTGACCGAGCCTGTGTGCGCCCTCAATGTCTAAAATATTTACTGTTTGGTCCTTTCAGAAAACATTTGCTGACTCCTGGTTTAGACCCAATAGACCCAATAGAAAGCATTGCTATGTTCACTTGGAAGATATATAAAAGAATGTTCAGAGCAGCACTATTTTAATAGCTCCAACCTGGAAATCATCCAAATGTTCATCAACAGATGAATAGAGAAACTCATAGTCCACACAATCGGATACATAATGTGAGAATGATTAAACTACATCTACATGCAACAGTGTGAATGGTTTTCACCAATATAATGTTGAGAGGAAGAAGCCAGACACAATAGAAGACATGCTCTATGTTTCAATTTACTCTATGTTAAAAACAGGCAAAACTATTTTGTGGTATTAAAGATCGTGGTAGTGGTTACTTTTGGAGGACAGGGGCCAGTGAATTAGGGTGCAGGTCACAAAGGAATTATTTTATTTCTGAGTTTTCTTGGATTGGAGTTTTAAATATTAATTTTTCTCCATTTCTGACCTTCTTTATTTCTTTCTAAATCACCTTTTCACTTTCTTGGTTGCTGTTGTGCCTTCCTTTAATGCCTCATTAAATTGTCAGGGGAGTCTGTTCTCTCTTGGGCATCTTATAATTCAGTGTCCTTTTCTGAGGCTTTTTTGTTTTTCCTCTCTTTCCTTAGTGTGGTCAGCTCTCTTTTCATTTCTTCCTTTTTTCTGTCCGTTTCTATTCTTGATATTTGAATTTCTGACTTAAGGTGGTTTTTTAAACTCCTCAAATGCTGGTTTGACTATGTTTATTCTGTTTGGAGAGCTGTCTTACAGTCTCCCACTTCACGGTTGTATTTTTCAGGGGAATTTTCAACAGTTAAGGTATGTTGGATCTGGTTTTCTGATTTTTTAGTAAGAACTCTGTATAGGTTCTTTTTTTTTTTATTTTTGTGGCAGTGGCATAGTTTATAGGATACCTAGTTTTATGGAGCTCTCTTTTTTTAGAATAGCGAAGTTTTGGTGGTCAAGGTAAGGATACTGTGTCCTCTGAATTTGTGGCTTTCTTTTTTTTGTTGCAAGAATTTAGTTTTCCCACTTTATTTCTTTATCCTTTAACCATTTGGTTGCCAAAGCCACCTCTCTTTTACTTTGTGCTTTTTTTTCCTCCACAAAGCTGTACTCAAGACTGCTACTTCGAATTGTGCCTGTGTTTAAGGCCTTTTCTTAAATATGGTGCTCTGATCTACAATGACACTGTTTTTGTATTTTCATAGTTAGGATAGACTTACTCTTTCTAGAGTAGGTTTTATATCAACTTTAGACTTGTTGCTAGCCCCCTCTTCTTTCTTCTCCTGGTTTATGTTAGTGAGGACTTGTTCATCACAAAATCTTGCAGTGGGATGGAAGCATATGAAGTTGCTTCGGTGGGTTTTTTGTTTTTCTGTTGTTGATTATGATGATGGCGTAGTTTTGGGGTAACTTCCTTTTTTCTGTTCTGTCTTTTTCTTTTCTGGAGGACGTATCGGGAGATGTAGACCTAGGCAGCCGTCACTGTCTTCAGTTATCAAGTTTTATCTTGTTTCTTCATGCTATTATAAATGGAATTTCAAAGACGTTAATTTTCTAGTTATTTGCTATTTTATAGAAATTCAGTTTAATATGTTGCTCTTGCACTACGTGACCTTGGTGACTTCATTTTTTCCATTCTAGTACTTTCCTTATAGATTCCTTAGGATTTTCTTCAACTTGCCTAACAGTAAACACAGTGTTGTTTTTTTTTTCCTTTCCAAATCATGCATGTTATTTTTTTCTTTCCTTATTGCACTGGCTAGAACCTACAGTACAATATGGGATGGAGCTAGTGTCAGTGAACCTTAGTCTTAGTTGGAAAGTATTTAGCCTTTCACCTTTAAGTGTGATGTTCACTGTTGATTTTCCATAAATGTCTTTATCAGCTTGGCAAATTTCCCTTCTGTTCCTGGTTATTTGAGGTTTTTTTGTAAAAATCATGAACAGATGTGTAATTTTTCCAAAGGCATACATCTATTGAGATGATCATATAATTATTTTTTATTTTAGTTGTTCATATGCTTGTTATATTGATTGATTTTCAAATGCCAAACCAATCTTGCATTCCTGGAATAAACTTCATTTGCTCTTGGTGTGTTATCCTTTTACTGTATTGCTGGATTCAATTTGTTTAAATTTTGCTAAGTATTTTTGCATTTAAATTGATGACAATGTTTGTCTGTATTTTTCTTTTCTTAATGTCTTGTTTTTTCCAATCTCAAGAGTTGAGAAATATTTCCTCCCAGGGAATTTATCTGTTTCATCTAAGATGTTATTGACAGACATGTGTTCATATTATTTGTTATTATCCTTTTACTCTCAGTAGGATCTTTAGTGATAGCCTCTTTAATTCTAAATATTGATAATTTGTGTTTTTTCTCTTGACCAGTCTAGCTATAGGTTTGTTAGTTTTCATTGATCTTATAAATAGCTTTTCATTATATTGATTTTTCTCTATTGTCCATTTCGTATTTTATTAATTTCTCCTCTTTAATTTTTCCTTCTTTTTGCTTACTTATAGTTTAATTTGCTCTTCTTCTAGTTATGTAAGGTGGAAACTTAGCTAATTGAGATGATAAATTTTTTTCTAATGTCAGCATTTAGTGTTATAAATTTTCCTCTAAGAACTCCTTTTGATTAGTATTTTTATGATGTCTATTTCCATGTTTTTACTTTAAGCTATCTATATTTAAAGTATGTTTCTTATGGATAATACATTATTAGGTGTTTCTGTTTAATTCACTTGATAGTGTCTACCATTAAATTAGAGCATTTGGGCCTTTAAACTAAACGTGTCTACCGATATGGTTTGGCTTAAATTTCCATCTGGTTATTTGTTTTATAGTTTTCCCATCTGTTCTTTCTTCCTGTTTACTTCTTTTTCTGCCTTCCTTTAAATTAATTGAACATGTTCCATGGTTAATTTTATTTTATTTATTGATTTATTCAGTATGTTAGCTTCTTTTTTTGTTTGCTCTAGGTTTTTTACATTCATCTTTAACTTGTCACAGTTGACATTTACGTGATAATATACTCAACATATCGTGTAAGAACCTTATTACTTTTAAATATGTTATGAACCATACAGTACACTTCTATTACTTTTGCTTTAAATGGCAAGTTATCTTTTAAATATATTTTTAAAATAAAAGAGAAACTTTATCTTCAAGCAAAAGTAGAGTAACAGTGAGTAGGATGGCCGATTGTCCTGAGTACCCAGGACTGAGGGGTTTCCTGGGATGTGGGACTTTCAGTACATAAACCAGGATAGTCCTAGGCAAACTGGGGTAGTTGGTTTCTCTAACAGTGCCTCAGTTTAACTGCCCCCAACCTGAAACAATTAAGAAATGGGACAAAATAGACGAAGAACAGTTCTCAAGACGTTGGGTATCAGACAACAAAGGCCCAGTGATCCCTCAGAGATGGGAGCCCAATGAGGTGAGCCCTACCACTGTCCCAGGTTTATGGCTGAAGACACTTTGCGTGAGGCAGTGCAGTCAGGGAACACAGGTAGAGTTTGGTGGTTGCTCTGAGTTGAGGAGGTGGAACTGGGAGTCTGAGGAGGTCTAGGCAGCTAGATTTCCTGGGAAGATTACCAAAGAAGGGAGACCTGCACAGAGAGAGAACTGCGGAGAACTGCAGAGGGGTGCCCCATGAGTATTCAGCTAGAAAATAAGTGCATCATTGTATAAAACTCCTTGAGTCTGCAGAAAGAACTATTTGAAAGGAATAAAAGGAACAGTCACCAAATAATTCACAGGGCTGGGAATTGTCTGCTTTGAACAGCTAGAGTGGAAAACCTCATTAATCATTGGGCATTGGGTAGAGTACTCAGAAGGAATTTGCTTTACTTTTGTGGCACAATTTGTATTAGACTAAATGCTGCACTGATCCTGTGTAACATGGCCAGAAGGATCAAACTGTTTTCAATTAACTTAGCTACATTCCAGAACAAAGCTAAAGAATATTTATAGGAATACAAAAATATTCAGCACCCAAAATGTAATATTTACAATTCACAGTGTCTGTCATCTAATAAAAAATTAGTGTGTATGCAAAGAAGTAGGAAAATATGGTCCATAATGAAAAAGAAAAACCAACCTAGAAATGAAATAGATGTTAAAAGTAGACAAGGATATTGAAATATTATAAATATATTCCCTATATTTCAAAAACTAAATTAACTATTGAACATGTTAAGTAGAGTCACAGAAAACATAAAAAAGATTCAAGTAGAGTTTATAGAGATGAGAAATATGAGATGAAAAATGAATGGGATTAATATCAGATTAGATATTGTAAAAGTAAAGAGTATACTCAGAGACAAGCAATAGGAAGTAGCCACATCAAGCACAGAAAGGAAAATAACTGAAACAAAATGAGCAGAGCATCAACAAATTGTGGGGCACGTGGCCTAATATTTTCGCAACTAGATAGTCTGAAGGAGGAGAGAGAAAGGGCATAGAAAAATTGGAAGAAATAATGGCCAAAATTTTTCCAAATTTGAGAAAAACTATAAATCCATAGAGGCAAGAATGTTAATGAACCTTGAACACAAGAAACATGAGGGAATATACACCAATGCACATAATAATCAAATTGCTTAAAACCAATGATAAAAAGATAAAAACAGCCAGAGAAAAAAAACTCAGTATGTACAGAGCAACAACGATAAGTCTGAGATCAGATTTCTCATCAGAAAAAATAAAAGTCAGAAAGCAGTGGAGCAACATCTTTAAAAAAGCAAAAGGAAAAAAGTTAACTAAGAATTCTTTACTTAGTGATAATACCTTTCAAAAGCAAAGGTAAAATAGAGACCCTTTTAGACCTAGAAAAACGATAAGAATTTATTACTAGTGGACCTGTTGTCCAAGAAATGTTAAATCAGGTTCTTCAAGCAGAAGAAAAATGGTTCTGGATATAAATCTGATCTACACAGAGGAATCAAGGACAAAGGAAATGGTAGCAATATAGGCTAAGACTTTTTCTTAATATTTCCATATCTAAAAAAGGCAATCAACCGTTTTAGGTAAAAATGACAACAATGTGTTATGGGGTTTAATTCTTATGTAGAAGTAAACTGTGTGACAGTAATAGCTCAAAGGCCAAGGGAAGAGAAATGAAAGTATACTGTTGTGAGATTTGTCTACATTGTGTGAAGTGGTATATCACTTGAAGTTAGACTGCGATAATTTGTAGATGTATATTCTAAAGCCTGAAATAGCTACTATAATAACACAGAGTCTTAGCCAATAAGCCAAGAAAGTAGATGAAATGAAATAATAATTAATCCAAAAGAAGGCATAACATGGGAAAAAGAGCAATATGGAACAGATGGGACAAATAGTTAAGTAATAGCAAAATGATAGATTTAAGATTTAATCTCAGTTATTTCAATAATCATGGTAATGTAAAAGATCTAATCACCCCAATATAAAGACTGAGATTTTCATATTAGCTAAAAAAGCCAGACCCAACTATAGGCTGCCTATAAGAAACCCGCTTAAAATATAAAAACACACATATTTTAAAAGTAAAAGAATGGAAATAGATATACTAAGCTAACACAAGACAAGAGAAAGCTGAATTGGCTACATTAATATCAGACAAATAGATTTCAGAGCAAAAAATATCACCTGGAATAAAGGGAGTTATTTCATAAAGATAAGTGGGTAAGTTCATCAAGAGGACATAACATTCCTAAACATTTTCACCTAATCACAGACTTTCAAAATAGGTGAAGGTTTAGTGGTGTATGACAAGGATCCTCTTAATTTCCATAGATTTTTAGGTTACTGCTTTCTACTTTGATTTGTGTAGCTGCCACCATACTAGTTTGTTTTTCTCTCACTGGTTTATTTTGGAGAGTGTATTAGTTTTCTATTACAGCATAACAAATTACCACCCACTTAGAGGCTTGAACAGTACCGATTTATAGGTCACAGTTCTGTATTTCAGATGTTGGGACACGGCCTGGCTGCTTCTCTGCTCCAGGTCTCAAAGGTTGCTATCAAGGTGTCAGTTAGGCTGAGTTTGGAAGCTCTGGAGAAGAAAATGCTTCCAAGCTCATTCCGGTTGTCGGTGGAGTTTAGTTCCTTACAGTTGTAGGACTGAGGTGTCTGTTTCCTAGTTGACTCTTAGCTAGTGACCACTTCAGCTCCTAAAGAACGCTCACATTGTCTCCCACATGCCCTCCTCCATCTCTAAAACTAGCAATGTAGAATCTTGAAAACTCACATGGGATCTCTCATACTTTGACTCTCTTTCTTTAAGTAGAGACCAGTTCCTTTTAAGGGATCATCTGATTGGGTCCATCCAGGATGATCTCCATTTCTTAAGGTCAACTGTGCCATGTAACATAACCTAATCATCAGAGTGACTATCCCATCATATGTACAGGTCCCTACCATGTTCAAGAAGAGGCCATTAGTGTTTGATCAGACAATTGAGTACTGTACCCTGGCTTCATTGACACATAAGACTAACCATTGCTCCTTACAGTTTACTCATTTAAAATGTATAATTCAGTGGTTTTTACTATATTCACAGTTATGCAATCATCACCACAATCAACTTAAAAACATTTTTATCATCCCCTAAATAAATGTTATACTTATTAGTCACTGCCTGTTAAATCCCCATCTACCCTTGTCAGCCCTAGGCAACCACAAATCTTTATATCTCTATGGATTTGCCTATTCTGGACATTTTATATAAATTAAATCATACAATTTTAGTCTTTTGTGACTGGCTTCTTTCGCATTGCATAATGTTTTCAAGGTTTATCCATGTTGTAGCATGTAGCAATACTTCATTTCTTTTATTATCAAATAATGTTCCATTGTATGGATAAACCACATTTTGTTTATCCAGTTATCACTTGATGGACATTTGGGTGTTTCCAGTTTGGGGCTCTTTGAATAATGCTGCTATGAACATTCATGTACAAGTTTATGTGGGCACAAATTTTCATTACTTTGGGAATGGAATATCTGGATCAAATGGGAGCTACATTTAACCTCTTGAGGGACTGCCAGACTGTTTCAAAACTGCTGAATTATTTTACATCCTCACCAGCAGTGCACAAAGTTTCCAATTACTCTACATCCTTGACGACACCGATTATTTTACGTCGTTTTGGTTATAGTCACCCTGTGGATGTAGTGGCTTCTCATTGTGGTTTTTATTTGCAATTCCTTGGTGGCTAAAGATGTTGAGCATCTTTTCATGTGCTTATTGGCCATTTGTGTTTCTTCTTTGGAGAAATGTCTCTCAGATTCTTTGCCCGTGTTTAATTGGAATTTTTGTCTTTTTATTATTGAACTTTAAGAGTTCTATATATTTTTTGAATATGTCCCCTATCACAGATTGATTTGCAAATATTTATTCCATTCTTTGAGTCATCTCTTCACTTTCTTGATGATGTCCTTTAAAAAATGAAAGTTTTAAATTTTGATGATGTCCTATCTATTTTTTCTATTGTTTCTTGTGCTTTTGGTGCCATACCTGTCAAACCATGTATAATAAGAGATCCCAAAGATTTATGCCTGTATTTTCTTCTAAGAATTTAATAGTTTTCAGCTCTTGCATTTAGGTCTTTGATCCATTTTGAATTAATTTTTTTGTGTGGTATGAGATTAGGGATTTCAACTTAAATCTTTTGCATGTGGCTCTCCAGGTGTCCCAGCACCATTTGTTAAAAAGACTACTCTTTCCCCATTGAATTTATTTTTCATTTTGCATATTTTATTTTTAATCTTTAGAAATTGGATTTTAGTCATTTTTATATTTCCCACTTCTCGCTTTCTTATGTTCATGTTTTACTTTGTGTTCTTGAGCATATGGAGCATACTTTTAATAGCTTTAAACCCTTCTCCGATCATTCCATCTTGTGTGCCATTTCTTTGTCTGTTTCTACTGATACTTTTTTTTTTTTTTACTGATTATGGATCAGATTTTCCAGATTGGTTATTTTTGATGGTGTCCTACATGGTAAATTTTTGTAGTTTATTATTCAATTTTGTTCTGTTTCTTTCAATGTGTTGGATTTCATTCTGGCATCCAATTATGTTAGGTGGGATCTGTATGATTATTTCAAAAATTGTTTGTAAAAGTTTGTTAGGGCCTGTAGATGGCAGCCCTAAGTCCAGTGCTAATTATTTATGCTATGAAGACAGTGCCTTTCTGTGGTCTCTGTACAGTGTTCTTTGTATTATGACGTCTCTCCACTCTGACTAGTGGAAATGCAAACTATTCCCAGTCCTATGCGAGCTCCTGGTAGTCTTTGACTCACAGTTTTCTGGTGGTACTTTCTCCAGCTTCGTGGAGTTTCACACCGTGTGTTCAGTTTTATTATTCAGCCAAAGATTCAAGGAGGCTCCTCTGAAAATTGCTGCGTGGAGCTCTCTCTTCTCTAGTATTTTGCCCCACAATTTCTAGCCACCCTGACCTCCCTGAACTTTGATCTTTGTTTCCTCAACTAAATGAGATCTCTGACCTTTGTTTGGGTTTGCCTTCCTGGGCTGCATTCTCAAATCTGCCTCCAGGTATCAAGCCAGGGCAGTCATAGCCTCAGTTTGTTTGTTTCCATTTCCTCAGAGATGCCATCCTGAGCTGCCTATGATATTTGAAAGTAGTTGTTTCATATATTTTGTTTTGTTTTCTTGTTGTTTACACCTGGAGGTCAATTCTTAGAGTGGTTAATCTTTCATGAGCAGAAGTGGAAGTCTTCTATCCATGTGTTTTTATTTACAAAGAATCTCTTGTAAACAACATATAGGTCTTGCTTTATTTGTTTTTTAAAATCTAGTCTGACCATCTCTGCCTTTTAGCATAGTTTCGTCAATTTAGATTTAATATAATATTGGTTTTAATGAGTTTAAGCCCTGCCATCATGGTATTTGTCTTTGAAATTTCTTTTATTTTTTCCTCTGTTGTTTGTTCCTCCTTTTGCCTTTTTTGGATTAATTGGGTGTTTTTAAAGTCCATTTTTATCACTTTTATTGGATTTTTAGCTATACCTTTTTTGTGTTTTTTTTAGTGACTGCTGTAGTGATTGTAATAGTCATCTTTATCTTATCACAGTCTACCTTGAATCAATATTATACTACTTCGTATATAAGGTAAGAATATTACAATAGTGTAATTCTGTTTGCTTCTTTCTTGTCCTTTGTGTAATTATTGCCATGTATTTTACTTTTATATATGTTATTAACCACACAATACATTATTATTTTTGCTTTAAACAGATGCTTTTCTTATAAAGAAATCATGATAAGAAAAAAATCTTTTTCTTTACCCATGTAGTGACCATTTCTTGTGATCTTCATTTTTTTCTCTATACATCTGAATTTTCTTCTGCTATGATATTTCTTTAGCTTAATGAACTTTATTTAACATTTTAAAATACAGTGTTTCTCAATTGTGGCTATAAATTATCTTAGCTTTCGTATATATGAAAAAAATTTTTACTGTGTGATTTTGTGTCTTTATATTTAAAGGCTATTTTTACTGCAAATAGCATTCTAAGTTGACCTATATTTTTTAAAGTAATTTGAAGATGTAATTTCCTTTTCTTCTGGCTTCCACTGTTTCTCTTAAGAATTCCATCAGTTTTATTTCTTCTCCTATGAAAGTAACATGTCTTTTTTTCTCCCTTTGACTTTTTAAAGTAGAATTTTTTTTTTTGTTTTTGGATGTAATTTTAATATGATGTAGCTAAGCATCAGTTTCATTTTTTATTGTGATTGTGAATTGTATGGTTTATTTACTCTGTAGCTTGATATTTCTCATCCTTTTTGTAAAGTTTTCTGCCATTATCTCTTCAAATATCACATCTGTGCCATTGTGTCACTCTGTCCTCTATTGCTAGGAGTTTGCTTCACTTATGTTAGGCTTTTTCACTATGTCTCTAGTTTTTCTTGCTGTCTTCTCTGTATTTTATATCCTTGCATCTCCTTTGATCTATATTTCAATTAAGTAATTCTTTCTTTAGATATTTCCAATTTTTTCTTAAACCCATGTTTCAATTATTTGTTACTATTTAATATAGTACCCCAAGCTCACTGTATTACAGTAGTTTTATTCATAATTCTGCAGCATTTGCATCAGATTCTTACTGAATTCTGCTAGGCGGTTCTTCTGGCAGTCCCTCCTGGTTTTACTCATATGGCTACCTGGCAGCTTGATTGGTTTTAGATGGTCTCAGAATGTTTCACTCACATGTCTGATGGCTTGAGCTGGCTTGTTGGTCTAGGGGTCCCCAGCTACAAATGACTTGTCTCTGCTGTACTTGGCCTATCATCCTCCGCTAGAATGGTCTGGGCTTCTATACATGGTATTCTTAGAATAGAATTCCAAGAAGGAGAGAGCCTAGTATTTATCCTTCTTGACACCTAAGCGCAGAATTTCTACATCATCACTTCTATATTGTTCTGAGAAAGTCTTATGCCAGTCCATGTTCAAAGAGTGGGGAGAATCCCACTTTTTTGATGAGAGCAAGGATAAAGTAACATTATGAAGGCTGTATATACAGAGACGGGAAGAATTTGTGTCAGTTATTTTTCAGCTGATTTAGTTCTAATTATTTTATTTGTTTGTTTATTGACATAATTGATATGCCATAAAATCCACCATTCTAAAGTATACAATTCAATGGTTTTTGGTATAATCAGTAGGTGTGCAACTATCACCATCATATAGTTTCAGAACATTTTAATTACCCGCAAACAAAATCCCCCATCCTTTAACAGTCACTTCCTATTCTTCTTTCCCCCCAGCACCTGAAAATCACTAATCCACTTTATTTCTCTATGGATTTGTCTATTCTGGACATTTCATTTAAAGGCAGTCATACAATACGTGGCCTTTTGTGTCTGGCTTCTTTCACTTAGCATGATGTTTTAAGGTTCATCCATATTGTAGCATATATCAATCTTTTACTTCTTTTTATGGCTGAATAATATTCAGTTGCATACCACATGTTTATACATTCATCAGTTGATAGATTTTTGGTTTGTTTCCACACTTGTTGTTATGAATAGTGCTGCTGTGAACATTTTTATTTGTTTTTGTATGGACATGTTTTAATTTCTTTTTGGTATATACCTAGGAATGGAATTTTTAGTCGTATGATAAATCTATATTTAAGCTTTTGAGGAATTGCCAGACTGTTGTCCAGAGCTACTGCACTATTTTACATTAGCACCAGCAATGTATGAGGGTTCTAATTACTCTATCCTCACCAACCTTGGTTATTGTCTGTCATTATTATTCTGTGGATGTGAAGTGGTAGCTCATGGTTTTGATTTGCATTTCCCTTATGGCTAATGATGCTCTTTTCATATGCTTATTAGCCATTCATGTGTCTTCTTTGGAAGATATCTACTCAAGTCCTTTGCCTATTAATTTTTTTTTTAATTATAGAACTTTAAGAATTGTTTATGTATTCTGGGTAATAGACCCTTATCAGAGATGTGATTCTCAAATATTTTCTCCTATTCTGTGGGTTGTCTTTTCACTTTCTTGATGGTATCTTTTGAGGCACAAAAGATTGTTATTTTGATGATGTCCAATATATTTAATTTTTCTGTTGATTGCTTATGCTTTTTGTGTCAGATCTAAGAAACTGTTGTCTAATTCAAAGTAATGAAGATTTACATTCATATTTTCTTCTAACTTTTTAAATAATGTTAGCTCATACATTGAGGTCTTTGATCCATTTGGAGTTAATTTTTATATATAGCGTGAGGTATGGGTCCAAATTCTGTCTTTTGCCTGTGGATTTCAAGTTATCCCAGCACCATTTATTGAACAGACTATTCTCTCCCCCTTTAATGGTCTTGGCACCCTTGTTGAAAATCAGGTGACCATAAATGTATGGGATTATTTCTGGACCTAATTCAATTCCATTGATCTGTATGTCTTTCCTTATGCCACTACCACACTGGTTTGATTATTGTGACTTTGTGGTAGGTTTTGAAATTGGAAAGTGTCAATCTTCCAACTTTTTCCTTTTTTTTCAAGATTGTTTTGGCTAGTTTGGGTTCTTTGTAACTCCTTATGAATTTTAGAATCTGCTTGTCTATTCCTATAAAAAAGTCTGTTGGAATCTGATAGATATTGCATTGAATTTGTAGACCAGTGGGATGAATTGCTATCTTAATATTAAGTCTTTCAATCTATGAATATAGGATGTCTTTCCATTAATTTCTTTCAGCAACGTTTTATAGTTTTCAAAATACAAGTCTTGCATTGCTTTGGTTAAATGTATTCCTAAGTACTTTATTCTTTCTGGTACTATTGTCAGTGGAATTATTTTCTTAATTTCATTTTCGGATTTCATTTTAAGTGTATACAAATACAATAAGACTGATTTCTTTATAATTGATCTTTTATTGTACAATGTTGCTGAACTCATTTATTAGCTCAAATAATTTTTTGTGGCTCTCTTAGAGTTTTTTATATGTAAGATCATGTCATCTGCAAATAGAGTTAGTTTTACATATTCTTTTAAAATCTAGAGGCCTTTCAATTTTTTTTCTTGCCCAGTTGCCATGGCTAGAATATCCAGTACAATGTTGAATAGAAGTGAGAAGAGAGAGATTTTTGTCTGGTTCCTGATCTTGAAGGATTTCAGTCTTTCACTGTTAAATACTGTGTTAGCTGTGAGGTTTTCATACATGTTCTTTTTCAAGTTGAGATAAATCTCTTCTATTTCTAGTTTGTTGAGTATTTCCCATCTATTGAGATGGTCATGTGGTTTTTTTCCCCCTCTTTCTCTATTAGTATGGTGTATTGCTTGATTGATTTTCATATGGTTAAACAATCTTGCCTTCCTGGGATAAATTCCACTTAGTCGTGGTGTATAATCCTTTTTATATACTAATGGATTCAGTTTGCTGATAGTTTTTTGAGGATTTTTGCACCTGTAATCATAAGGGATATTGGTCTGTCATCTTCTTTTCTTGTGATAACTTTGTCTGGTTCTTATATTAGATTAGTACCGATCTCACAGAATGAGTTAGGAAGTCTTCTTTTTGCTTCCCTGTTTGGAAAGTGTTTGTGAACTTGGTGTTAATTCTTCTTTAACCATTTGGTAGAATTCATGAGTTAAGCCAGCTGATCTTGGGCTATCCTTTGCTGGTACTTTGTTTATTACTAATTCAATCTGTTTATTGTTATAGCCTCTTGATGTTTTCTATTTTTTCTTGAGTCAGTTTTGGTAGTTAGTATCTTTCTAGGAATCTATCCCTTTTATCTAAGCTATCTAATTTGTTGGCATACAATTGTTCATAATATTTCCTTATTATCTTTTTTACCTACTCTTTGTCGGTAGTATGCCTCATCTTTCATTCCTGATTTTAATAATTTGTGTCTTCTATCTTTTATTCCCTAGTCAGTCTAGCTAGTTTTGTCAATTTTGTTGATCATTACAAAGAACAAACTTTTGGCTTTAGTGATTTTCTTTATTGTTTCCTACTCTGTATTTTATTTATTTTCACTTTAAGCTTTACTATTTCCTTTCTTTCGCTTGCTTTGAGTTTAGTTTGCTATTTATTTTTTAAGTTTCTTAGAGTGCAAAGTTAGGTTGATTTGAGACCCTTTTTCTTTTTTAATGTAGGCTTTTACAGCTATAAATTTCTTTCTGAGCAGTGTTTCTGCAGCATCCTGTAAGTTTTGGTATGTTATTTTTCTGTTTTAATTGACCTGAAAGTAATTTTTAATTTCTCTATGATTTGTTCTTTGATATATTGCTTATTTAGGTATGTGATGCTTAATTTCCATATATTTATGATTTTCTCAAATTTTTTCTGTTATTGATTTCTAATTTTATTTCATTGTGTTCAGAGAGCATACTTTATATGACTTGAGTTCTTTTAAATTTATTAAGGCTTGTTTTATGACCTAGTATATAGTGTATCCTGTAGAATGTTTCATGTGCACTTGAGAAGAATGCATATTCTGCTGGTGTTGTGTGGATTCTTCTGTTTATATCTGTTTGGTCCAAGTGGTTTTTAATGTTGTCCAAGTCTTCTGTTCCCTTGCTGGTTGTCTGTCTAGTTGTTCTGTTTATTATTGAAAGTGAGGTACTGAAGTCTCCAACTATTATTGTTGAATTTCTATTTTAATTTCTGTCAGTGTTTGCTTCATGTATTTTGAGGATCTGTTGTTACGTGCATGTATGTTTGTAATTTTTATGTCTTTTTATTATAAAATGTCCCTCTTTATCAGTAGTAATATTTTTTAAAGTCTATTTATCTTATATTTGTGTAACCATTCCAACTTTCTTATGGTTGCTGTTTGTATGATATGTGTTTTCCATCCATTCACTTTCAATCTATTTGTATCTTTAGGTGTGTCTCCTGTAGATAGTACATACTTGGATCTTTGCTTTTTACATAGTCTATTAATCTCTGCATTTTGATTGAACTATTTAATCCATTCACATGTAATGTTATTATTGATATAGTCAGACTTATGTGTATTTTACTTTTTTCCCCTATATGTCTTATATTGCTTTTTGTTCCTCTGCCTTTCATTTATTTATTTTTCTCTAGTAAGTGAATATTTTCAAATGTGATATTTTAATTTATTTAGTAATTTTCACTATATTTTTGAGTTATTTCCTTAGTGTTTGCTCCAGAGTTTACTATATACATCTTAACTTATTAAAATATGTTCCAAATTTATACTAACTTAATTCTAGTGAGATAAAATAATGTTACTTATATGGGTCTATTCTCTTTCTTCCCTTTTTGTGATATTGTTATAGATATTACGTCTGTATATGTTGCAAACCCAACAATACATTTTTAATACTTCATATAACTTTGTCTTTTAAAGAATCTGAGAGAAGAAAGGAGAGCAAAGATATATTTATAGCTTTTTTTATATTTACCATTTCTGGTTTTCTTCATTTGTTCCTGTGAATCCAAATTGCCATCTGGGAATACCACATAATATCCTTAGCCCAGTATAAATTTTCCCACCCACTTCCTTTGTGCTGTTGTTGGGAAATATATTAGATTTGTATGTGTTATAGGCCCAACAATTTGATGATAGGTATCTTTTTAAATATAAGTTTTAATAAGTCAGTTAACAGCAGAAAGGAGATGAAATATGTATTTTTACTCTCTTAAATAGTGATGTAATTACTGTTACCAATGCTCTTTGTTTTATTGTGTAGAGTTGAATTACTGTCTGGGGTCATGTCCTTTCCCCCTGAAGAACTTCCTTTAGTATTTCTTGTTAGGTGAATCTGCTAGCAATGAATTCTGTCAATTTTTTTTTTTTTTTTTGGTTTGTGCAAATGTTTATTTCACTTTAATTTTTGAAAAGTGGCTTTGCTGGATAGAAAATTTTTGGTTGGCGGTTTTTCTTTGAGAGCTTTAACTATATTATCCCTGTTACTGGCCTCCATTGTTCCTGATTAAAAGTCAGTTGTTAATCTTATTTGGCTTCTTTGTAAGTGAGGAGTCATATTTTCTCTATTTTTAAGATTTTTCTCTTTGTCTTTCATCATTTTTATTATAGTGTGTCTGTTTGTTGATCTCTTCATGTTTATTGTACTTAGAGTGTGTTAAGATTCTTGAACGTGTAGGTTAACATTTTGATCAAATTTGAGAAGTTTTCAGGAATCATTTCTTCAAAGAAATTTTAGCCTCCTTTCTCTCTCTCCTATCCTTCTAATATGCCCATTATACATATATTGGTGCAATTAATGTTGGCCCACATTTATCTGTGGCTCTGTTCATTTTTCTTATTTCGTTTTTCCTCTCTACTTCAGCTTGTATAATCTCTATTGCTCTATCTTCAAGTTTGCTCCTTCATTCTCTGCCAGTTCAAATCTGCTGTTGAGTCTCTCTAGCGTATTTTTCATTTCAGTTATTGTACTATTCTATTCCTAATTTTCATTAGTTCTTTTTTTTATAATTTCTGTGTGTTTACTGATATTCTCCATTTGATTAGACATTGACTAGACATACCTACCTTTCCTTCTTTAAGCATGGTTTTATTATTTTTTTGTCTTTATTTGAAATATTTTTATTGTCCTTTTATTCCCATTCTTGTGGTGTCAATTTTATTTTTATTATCCCTCTCTTTCTCCTGACTCTCCTTTATGATGCTTTGTAATTTTTCATTTTGAGGTTTAATTCAGTAAATATTTTTTCATATATGTCAGAAGTTTGCAAACCAAGGCCTGAAGGCCAAACCTGATCCACTGCTTTTTTTGTTAATAAAGTTTTATTGGAGTATAGTTATGCTCAATTTTCTGTGTATTGTGTATGGGTGCTTTTGCACTACAACAGCAGAGGTGAGTAGTTGTGACAAAGATTGTATTGTCTGCAAAGCCTAAAATATGTACCATGTGGCCCTTTACAGAAATATAAAGTTTTCCCATCTCAGTTCTGTGGTATTTTTGTGTGACCTGAGTTCTAGAAGTATTTCAAGGGGTCATTTACAGCTGCTTTTGCAGCATGTATGAGGCTTAACTTCATTACAGAACAGGTTTTACATTAATGTTTGATATTGAGGTTTCTCCACCATGTGGACAATGTGGATTTCAACCCAACACATATGCCTGGGATAGGCTTTATGTTCTCATAAGTGACTTTTTTCTTTCGTACACATGGTCTAGTGTATTTAAGGTTCTTCTCTGCTTCTTTGGGCTTGTGATGTGTTTTAGTACCTTTTTCACAGAAAGGGGCTGCAACTGAAGGCTTCTAGCATTATAAAAATGGTTCAGCTTAGCTCCCTTTCTTGAGGATACCCAAGATTGTATCTCCCGGCCCTGCTGGGTTTTGAAACTCGTGCCTCCTAGCTTTTGCTTGTCTAGCTCATGTATAGTAAAATTCTGCCAAGCTCGAACTTCTCCTCAAGATTCTTGTTTTGAATCCCTGCTTTATGTCTACCATCTGATAATTGCCTTTTGTTTTAAGGTAGGCTATGTGTTGAAAATGTTTTGCGTAGATTTTAGCCTTGATTTTTTTGTGTATATAGTTTTAAATTTTATTGAGAATGTCAGGAAGGTATTTTTAAATGTTTTACATCTGTTTTTGAGAGCACGTATTTTTCAAAACTATGTACTATATTTGCATATCAAATGCTGAGTTTTTCATTATGTTTTATTTTCATTTTTTTATTGTTTGTGTATCCATAGATGAAGAGCCATCTGGTCTGGTTTAAAAATTTAGACAAAACAGTATGGATGGCTTCCCTTTAGTTTTATTCATGTTCCACAGCTAGGTTGTTATTAGGACCTTTAAAGTACCAATGTATCCTGGAAGAATTATTAGATGCAAGCTTATATTACCTGTTGCTCTAACACCCTGATGGTAGTGAGAAGTAAAATATAATGATAGGATTACTAGTGTATCCTTTTCTTGTTTGTGTTTGATACAGTCATTAGGCCTGGGTCCCACTGTCTATAACATGCTTCCTCCTTTGCAATACCATACTAGTTACAAGCTATGACTATAGCTTGTTGGAAATTTTTTGCTAGAAATTTTGCCTGCAGTTGGGTCTAAATTCAACTAGCTTTCTGCATGGTATATTCACTACATGAAACATCAGACTTTCCTGTATTACACTTCCAGCAGCTGTATGGAGGCATGCCAGTGATATGCTTCTTGATTGCCCTATGGCCCACAACTGCCTTCAGAACTTTCTCATTTTCAGGAAGGGACATTTGAGTGACATTATGCCAGGGGTCCTCTTTTAATTTCCAGAAGTATAGTACTTTACTACTTTCTAGTTTGATTTGTGTAGTTGTTACCATTCCCAAATTCCTGTTGTTGCTGGCAAGTTTTCTTATTATTTAAATGGTGATCTGAAGGGACGATGTTAGATGTGATTGCTAAATTTAGCCATTTTATGTAGAAATTAAAACATCTGTTTTTCTGATGAAAAAAATGTAACCAGGAGTTTCATGAAATATTTATAGTAACCTATTTCTTACTTTGACTTTTTCAGGTAATGTGTTACATGTGGGCACTCAATAAATTTTGTTTTTACCTGAGTGAATTAATTAGTGTTGTCATATAATAAATTTTCTATGAAATAACAACTTAAACTTTTAAGCAAAATGTTAAAAAGTTAAAGTTCTTAACTTTATTATTTCTTATTATAGAAGTGATATGAATTTATTGTAGAAAATTTATGATGCAGAAAAATCTTAATAAATGAAGATAACCATCATTAACTTTTCCAAAGGCACATTTATACATTTAAAAACAGAATTATGATCATCTTAAACATAATGTTTTGTATCTTTATTTCACTTAATTTATCATGAACATTTTCCCTTGTTATTAAATTTTCTTCTAGTTGTTTCATAATATAATATAAAATTTGAAAACTATGTTATAGTTTTCCTCAATTTCATAAAGAGATGATGAAGATTATTTAGCATTTTCCCATGATGACTCCATGTCATTTCTATAATGTATTACAAGAGAGTTATACCTTTGAAAATTTCTGTAAGATATAAGTATTTTGTTCTTGCTCTTTTTGCGTATTTCTTTGCCCTTTGGTGTTAACTCTTGTTGATGAAGTTATGCTAGTCTCTTGGGATTTCTCTCTCACTTTCAAATTTTCTACAAACAAGAGGTACAGTATTTAATGTCTGGTCTTTTGATTCATGCTTCCTGATAGTGCATTTGTTTCTGTCATTGATTACCTGTGTGACTTTGGGTAGTTGCCTAACCCAGACTTCCTCATCTTAGAAGTGGTCCAAAAAAATAGCACCTTCCACATAGAACTGTTGTGAGGATTAAATGATATAATTCATGTATACCATCTGGTAAACTATGTGGCAATAAGTGGTATTTGCAATATTTTTAAACGTATGCAATATGTACACTGACCAATCGGAACAGATGCCAGCCACAAACAATTGGAATGGATTGAACACTGGCTTTCCTGGCTACAGTGAGAGATAGCTCAATTAAATGCTATCTTAGCTGTAATAATGATGACAATGATTGTGAGGGTGATAGTGATGATGTTTGGGCAAGCAGTTATCAAACTATGTCAATATTATGCCTCAAATAGTAACTAAAGGTACAAGTTTTTATATAACAGTTTTATCTCTCAGCTGAAATTTTTGGATTCTGTTATAATATTAATATCAAACATATTAAATCTTATTTTATGAAGACATAAAAAATCTCATGCTTTAAATCTGATTCTGTTTATTTCACATTCAAATCGAATTTCAGTCAAGCCTTGAAGCTTTTCTTAGCCAAAGAAGATAAACATTGACACATATTAATTTAAAAGTGCTATTTTTGTTAATGTATTTTCTAGAAGTAAGGACATGGTGCTACACAATTTTCTGTATTTATTGTTCTGATGTTATTATGTGTAAATATAATTAAGATGCATTTTAACATTTTTTAATCAAAGCTATATTATTCAGTCTTGTATTTATGTAAGTTAATAGACATACTATTCACACGAATCTTTAATGAATACGTTAAAAGTGTTTCCCCCTTAGCTATAACTTTTATATTTCGGTTTATCTCTAGTCCCTGCATTTTATAGAGCATAAGGCAAAATTTCAACACCGAATTTATTGTAGATATTGTCCTGCATTAATATTTTGAGCCACATGTATTATACATTAAAAAATCTTGGAAAATGTCTTTTGGGCTTTGCTGCCATTCAGATTTTTAAAATAAATTCTTTGTTTTGATAGCTATTTTACTTGGTATTGTTAAGTAGTTATTTGTAATATTTTTTACTATTTTCTTTAGCTTGCCAATGTAATGGACATAGCACTTGCATCAATAATAATGTGTGTGAACAGTGTAAAAATCTCACCACGGGAAAGCAGTGTCAAGACTGCATGCCAGGTTATTATGGAGATCCAACCAATGGAGGACAATGCACAGGTAAGTATTTTTGCTTTTATTTTAGTATATTTTTAATACAATACAGAAAGAAAATTGAGAAAGATAACCTCTTGTGGAAAATATATTTTATTAAAGAAATTTTTTCCATTGTCTCAATATTTTTAGAAGGTAATATATATTTATTAGGGAATATGTGAACTATAAAAATTCTGTGATATACTTGCTTTAAAAATTTTACTTTTTCTTATTTCTAAACAAGTACCTGTTTATTATAGGAAATTTATCAAATGCAGATAACTTAAAAATTACCTACAATCTCACTATTCAAAAATAATCACTGCTGATTGTTTTTTTTAATGATAAAAGTTATCATTTTGACTTTAGAAATAAGAAATAATTAAAGGTTTTGTGTATGCCTTGCATCAGGTAAATTTTTTTTGGACAAGGTAGGTGGGAGTATAGCATTATATTTAAGAGAAAGGGTTTAGAATCAATCCTGGGCTGAAATCCTAACTCTGCCACTATTTACATGTATGGCCTTGGCTAATTAGTGTAATGAACCTCTCAGAACTTCATTTTTCTCAATGTGAGAAGGAGGTGAAAATACTTCCTTGGCTTGTTGTAAAGATCATATGAGTTTCCATGTCATGGAGGCACATGTAGCAGGAAGTGAAGCACATTAAAAGAACCTACATAGGGGCCAGTCCCGTGGCCAAGTGGTTAAATTTCTGTGCATTCCACTTCAGCAGCCTGGGTTTGTGGGTTCAAATCCTGCCTGTGGACCTACTCCACTCGTCAGCCGTGCTCTGGAGGCATCCCACATACGAAAAATAGAGGGAGATTGGCACAGATGTTGGCTTGGGGCTAATCTTCCTCAAGCAAAAAAAGAGGAAGATTGGCAATGGATGTTAGCTCAGGGCAAATCTTCCTTACCAAAATAAAGAGAAAAAAGCATATATAAGTGCTAGCTATTACCATCACATTTTTCGTTCACTAAACCCTACTTTTCTCCATCATTCTTTCTATGCTGCTGTTTCCTTTTCCTACTTTTTAAAGAATTTTTGGTCTTTCTTTTAAAATTTTCCTTTTAAATTGTAATTTTATAGTAATCTTTCTTTATCTCTAGGTTAGTCCTTGTCCCTTAAATTTTTTTTTATTTCCTTTAATTCCAAATTTAGTCTTTCACTTTATCTTTAAAATACTTTTGTACATAAAAAAATGGATTTATATACTTTATTGAAACGCTTTAAGGCAACTTGTTCACTCTAACCTTTTTGGTGGGACAAAACAATATAGCGTACTATGGTTAGAAATTCCAGCTCTATATTCACGCAAAAGGTTGGAAATCTGCCTTGCCATGTACTAGTTGATTTGTGAGTTTCTTTTTTTTTTTTAATTGAGTTATTGATAGGTTGCAATCTTATGAAATTTCAATTGTACATTAATGTTTGTCAGTCATGTTGTAGGTGCACCACTTCACCTTTTGTGCCCACCCCCAACCCCACCTTTCCCCTGGTATCCACTAAACTGTTCTTGGTCCATAGTTTTAAATTCCTCATATGAGTGGAGTCATACACAGATTATCTTTCTCTCGCTGGCTTATTTCACTTAACATAATTCTCTCAAGGTCCATCCATGTTATTGCAAATGGAATGATTTTGTTCTGTTTTGCAGCTGAGTAGTATTCCATTGTATATATGTACCACATCTTCTTTATCCATTCGTCTGTTGATGGGCACTTAGGTTGCTTCCACGTCTTGGCTATTGTAAACAGTGCTGCAATAAACATTGGGGTGCACAGGACTTTTGGGATTGCTGACTTCAGGCTCTTTGGATAAATACCCAGTAGTGGGAAGGCTGGATCGTATGGTAGTTCTATTTTTAGTTTTTTGAGGAATCTCCATACTGTTTTCCATAGTGGCTGCACCAGTTTGCATTCCCACCAGCAGTGTATGAGGGTTCCTTTTTCTCCGCAACCTCTCCAACATTTGTTGCTATTAGTTTTAGATATTTTTGTCATTCTAACGGGTGTAAGGTGATATCTTGGTGTAGTTTTGATTTGCATTTCCCTGATGATCAGTGATGATGAGCATCTTTTCATGTGCCTATTGGCCATCAGTATATCTTCTTTGGAGAAATGTCTGTTCATGTCTCCAGGCCATTTTTTGATTGGGTTGTTTGATGTTTTGTGGTTGAGTTGCGAGAGTTCTTTATATATTAAGGATATTAAGCCTTTGTCAGATATATGACTTGCAAATATTTTTTCCCAGTTAGTGGGTTGTTTTTTTGTTTCAATCCTGTTTTCATTTGCCTTGAAGAAGCTCTTTAATCTGATGAGGTCCCATTTGTTTATTCTTTCTATTGTTTCCCTTCTCTGAGAAGGCATGGTGTCCGAAAAGATCCTTTTAATACTGATGTCAAAGAGTGTATTGCCTACGTTTTCTTCCAGAAGCCTTATGGTTTCAGGTCTCACCTTTAGGTCTTTGATCCATTTTGAGTTTATTTTGGTGAACGGTGAAAAAGAATGGTCAATTTTCATTCTTTTACATGTGGCTTTCCAGTTTTCCCAGCACCATTTGTTGAAAAGACTTTCTTTTCTCCATTGTATGCCCTCAGCTCCTTTGTCAAAGATAAGCTGTCCATAGATGTGTGGTTTTATTTCTGGGCTTTCAATTCTGTTCCATTGATCTGTGCACCTGTTTTTGTACCAGTACCATGCTGTTTTGATTACTGTAGCTTTGTAGTATGTTTTGAAGTCAGTGATTGTGATGCCTCCCGTTTTGTTCTTTTTTCTCAGGATTGCTTTAGCAATTCGGGGTCTTTTGTTGCCCCATATGAATTTTAGGATTCTTTGTTCTAATTCTGTAAAGAATGTCATTGGGATTCTGATTGGGATGGCGTTGAATCTGTAGATTGCTTTAGGTAGAATGGACATTTTAACTATGTTTATTCTTCCAATCCATGTACATGGAATGTCTTTCCATCTCCTTATGTCGTCATCCAGTTCTCTCAGAAAAGCCTTGTAATTTTCATTATATAGGTCCTTCACTTCCTTAGTTAAATTTACCCCAAGATATTTTATTCTTTTTGTTGCGATTGTGAATGGTATTGTATTCTTGAGTTCTTTTTCTGTTGGTTCATTACTGGAGTATAGAAATGCTACTGATTTATGCAAATTGATTTTATGCCCTGCAACTTTGCTGTAGTTGTTGATTACTTCTAACAGTTTTCCAATGGATTCTTTGGGATTTTCTATATATAAGATCATGTCGTCTGCAAACAGCAAGAGTTTCACTTCTTCCCTCCCTATTTGGATTCCTTTTATTCCTTTTTCTTGCCTGATTGCTCTGGCCAGGACCTCCAGTACTATGTTAAATAAGAGTGGTGATAGAGGGCATCCTTGTCTCGTTCCTGTTTTCAGGGGGATGGGGTTCAGTTTTTGCCCATTGAGTATGATGTTGGCTATGGGTTTGTCGTATATGGCCTTTATTATGTTGAGGTAGTTTCCTTCTATGCTCATTTTGTTCAGAGTTTTTATCATAAATGGCTGTTGGATCTTGTCAAATGCCTTCTCTGCATCTATTGAGATGATCATGTGGTTTTTATTCCTCAGTTTGTTGATGTGGTGTATCACGTTGATTGATTTGCGGATGTTGAACCATCCCTGTGTCCCTGGTATGAATCCCACCTGATCCTGATGTATGATTCTTTTGATGAATTGCTGAATTCTGGTTGCCAAAATTTTGTTTAGAATTTTTGCATCTATGTTCCTCAGTGATATTGGCCTGTAGTTCTCTTTTTTCGTGGTGTCCTTGTCAGGTTTTGGTATCAGCGTGATGTTGGCCTCATAGAATGTGTTAGGAAGTGTTCCATCTTCCCTAGTTTTTTGGAATAGCTTGAAAAGGATGGGTATTAAATCCTCTCTGAAAGTTTGGTAGAATTCCCCAGGAAAGCCATCTGGTCCTGCGGTTTTATTCTTTGGGATGTTTTTGATTGCTGTTTCAATCTCTTTCCTTGTGATTGGTCTGTTCAAATTGTCTGCCTCTTCTTGAGTGAGCTTTGGGAGACTGTAGGAGTCCAAGAATTTATCCATTTCCTCTAGGTTATCCATTCTGTTGGCATATAGTTTTTTGTAGTATTCTCTTGTAATCTGTTGTATTTCTGCAGAGTCTGTTGTTATTTCTCCTCGCTCATTTCTGATTTTGTTTATTTGAGCTTTCTCCCTTTTTTTCTTTGTAAGTCTGGCTAGGGGTTTGTCAATTTTATTTATCTTCTCAAAAAACCAGCTCTTTGTCTCATTGATCCTTTCTACTGCCTTTTTCGTTTCAATAGTATTTATTTCTGCTCTGATTTTTATTATTTCTCTCCTGCTGACTTTGGGCTTCATTTGTTCTTTTTTCTCTAGTTCAGTTAGGTGTGCTTTAAGGTTGCTTATTTGGGATTTTTCTTGTTTGTTAAGATGTGCCTGAATTGCGATGAATTTTCCTCTTAATACAGCTTTTGCTGTATCCCATATGAGTTGGTATGGCATGCTATCATTTTCATTTGTTTCCAGGTATTTTTTGATTTCTTCTTTAATTTCTTCAATGATCCATTGCTTGTTCAGTAGTGTGTTGTTTAGTCTCCACATCTTTGTGCCTTTCTCAGCTTTTTTCTTGTAATTAATTTCTAGCCTTATAGCACTATGATCTGAGAAGATGCTTGTTATTATTTCAATTTTTTTAAATTTGTAGAGGCTTGCCTTGTTTCCCAACATATGGTCTATCCTAGAGAATGTTCCATGTGCACTTGAGAAGAATGTGTATTCAGCTCCTTCAGGGTGGAGTGATCTATATATGTCTATTAAGTCCAATTGTTTTAGTTTTTCATTCAGCTCCGCTATTTCCTTGTTGATTTTCTGTCTGGATGATCTGTCCATTGATGTGAGTGGGGTGTTGAGGTCCCCTACTATTATTGTGTTGTTTTTAACATCTTCCTTTAGGTCTGTTGATAGTTGCTTTATGAATCTTGGTGCTCCTGTGTTGGGTGCATAGATATTTATAAGCGTTATTTCTTCTTGATGAAGTGTCCCTTTGATCATTATATATTGTTCCTCTGTGTCTCTCTTTACCTGTCTTATTTTGAAATCCACTTGGTCTGATATGAGAATTGCAACACCTGCCTTTTTTTCCTTGCTATTTGCTTGAAGTATTGTCCTCCACCCCTTCACCCTGAGTTTGTGTTTGTCCTTGGGGCTGAGGTGTGTTTCCTGGAGGCAACAAATTGTTGGATCTTGTTCTTTAATCCATTTTGCCACTCTGTGTCTTTTTATTGGAGAGTTCAATCCGTTCACATTGAGAGTGATTATTGATGCATGTGGACTTAATGCTGTCAATCTGTCGCTCATTATCTTGTTTTCCTGTGTTTCTTTTCCTGTGTGCTGTAGACTACCCATTTAATACTGCAATTTCTTATGCTGGGTTTCTTAGATTTTTCCTTATCTATGATTTGTGACTCTGTTCTGTACTTTATTTTAGTGTCTACCTTGAAGTTTGTATTTAGAATCTCGTGTATAATATAGTCTATTCTCTGGTGGTCTCTTACTTACTCGACCAATACTGATTTAGACCCTTTGCTCTTCCCCTCCTAAATAATTATATTCATTTTTTATTCCAACTCGTCTTATTAATTTGTAGTTAGAGTGCTAAGATCGTCCTTGTTTTGGTAGTTTCCTTATTTTTACCCTAATGCTATAGTTGAATATTTGCTATCCTGTTCTGGTTCTATCCATCGGTCTCCCTAGTATGTGGATTGTGTCCCCTTTCTCCCTTTTTTCTTTTTTCAAGTATGAGAGCCTTCTTGAGGATTTCTTGTAGTGGAGGGCTTTTAGTTACAAATTCCCTTAACTTTTGTTTGTCTGGAAAAGATTTAATTTCTCCCTCATATCTGAAGGAAATTCTTGCTGGATAGAGTATTCTTGGCTGAAGGTTTTTATCCTTTAAAGCTTTGAATATATCACTCCATTCTCTCCTAGCTTGTAGGGTTTCTGTAGAGAAATCTGCTGACAGTCTGATAGGGGCTCCTTTATAGGTTATTCTCTTTTTTTTCCTTACTTCCCTGAGTATTCTCTCCTTATCATTCCTATTTGCCAACTTTACTATTATGTGCCTTGCGGTGGGTCTTTTTACACTGACAAATCTAGGAGATCTAAAACCCTCCTCAACACACATTTCTCCGTTGATCCCTAGATTTGGGAAGTTCTCTTCAATAATTTCGTTAAGCACACTTTCTGCTCCATTTTCCTTTTCCATATTCTCGGGAATTCCTATGATCCTTATGTTCTTACTCCTCATTAAATCCATTATCTCTCGGAGATTTTCCTCATTTTTTTAAATTCTTAGTTCTCTTTCTTCCTCTGTCTGGCGCCATTCAGCCTGCCTGTCCTCGATTATGCTGATTTGCTCCTCTATATTGTCTACATGGGCATTCAGGGAATCCATATTCTGTTTTATCTGGTCCACTGTGTTTTTCATCTCAAGTAATTCTGTTTGATTCTTCTTTATGATTTCAATCTCTTTTGTGAAGTAACTCCAGAACTTGGCTTGTTTCTCTATCTTTCTCTCTACCTCATTGAGTTTTTTGATTATAGCTGCTCTGAATTCATTATCACTTAGTTTACCTAATTCCAAGTCCTCAGGACTTAATTCTGTGTTTTTATTGTTTTCCTTCTGGTCTGGGGCTTTTATAAATTGCTGGATGGTAGAGGAGCGGTTTTTTCTCATGGTGGTAGAATTCAGTTGCAGTTACAGCCTGTCGCCAGTAGATGGGGGTCGGGAGCGGCGTGTTAGCTCTCCGCCTTGTGGCAAGATGGCTGTGCCCACTGGCTTTGCTGGGGGAGGGGCTGTTAGTAACACGCGCCGGTCTGGGTTCAGATCAGTTCTGTTCTCTGGTCTCCCAAGGCCCTTGATTTATAGGGTCCCCGCGGACGGAAGCTTCTCCCCCCCCCTCCGTCAGCGGGTCTCCACTGAATAAGCGGCAAGAGTCCTGGATGATCCCCCGGTCGCGCGGCCTCTCCCCGCTCCTTCCCGACCTGCGCCGCAGCGATGGCAGACTCTAGGGGAGGGAGCGATGTTCTCTCCTACGTTCCAGCGCCTCCGAAGGTGTAAGCAAGGTTTATGATCTCCACCTTCTTGGGATTGTAGGTCTCTAACAAGCTGGCATTATGTTTATTCTCTGAAATTCAGTTCTTCCAATCTTTTGTTGTATTTTGGAGGGGAGAGAATCCCGGGTCAGCTCACCCCGCCATTTTGCTCCGCCCACTCTTTTTTTCTTAAATTTTTTATCTACTTTTTCTAAATGGAGATTGCCTAGATAGCACCCACAGAAAAGCTTCAGTTGTCAGCTATGAAAAGATGACGAATCTTTAAAGAGCGAGTTGGCCTGGCCTAGTGTAAATAAAAATTTTAATAGTACCTACATATTAAAACCACCTAGGAAGCTTTAAAAAAAAATATGGATGTCTGGGCCATTCCCTAAAATAATTAAATCAATATCTTGCTTGACATTGTAAGGTGATTCTTGGGCATTGATTCTTTTCAAAGGCTTCCCAAAGGACACTAATATGCACTCAGGGATGAGAAACATGGAGAGTGATGGGCTCAGCCTTTCAGTTGACAAAATTGCTCAGGCAGTAGCAGGTTTGGTGCTAAGTGAAGAGAAGTGAATGGAAGTTTTGTGATATGGAGTGCTCTGACCTTTCTGAAGCTCTAATATAGATGAATTGGCTGACATTCACATTTTCTGTGTTTGAGGCCCTGTGTTCATAGTTTTTTATTCATTATCTCATCCCAAGTTCACAACAACTGTGTGGGAGGTATCATTTCTAGCCCCATTTTACATCCAGACCTAAATACACAAAGAAGTAAAATACCCAAGATCACACGCTGGTAAGAGGAAGAAGATGTCTGATTCTTAGGCCTTGCTCTTAACTCCTAATGCAGAAATTATTTTAGTATGGACAGAGGAGACCCAGTAGCCCTTAGCCCAAGCCATAGCTTAGTGCTGTGTCCAGTGTGTAATAGGAGTTGCAGTAGATATGGGCACAGTGGAATCCACAAACTTTAGACTTACTTCTATTGGAGTCATAGTATTTTGTTATTCTATGTTTTTCAAGTAAAAACATAAAGGCTTTGGAGCCATCTTGTTTTCCAAAGCTTTTTACTACTGAAATCTCAAGAATTTCATTGGACAAAAAGTATATTTCAGATAGATTATTTATATATGTTAATGTATTATTTCCACAACTTTAAGAAAAAAATAAAACGCTGGGATATTTTTTCACATTACAGTTTATATGTCTCTGCGGCCTTTTATGTATTTAATGTGTAGCTGTATATGTTTTGTTTTACTTTAATGACAGTGATTTCATGTATACTTTCCAACTTATTTTAATGCCTATATAATAGTGCATCAGATTTTTGTGAAGTAATTTACTTAATATATTTCTGTTATTTATGTAACACTTCTGACCCTAACCCCAATTTTAGAGCATTATTTTTTTAAATTAAGGTCAAATCCACATAACATAAAATTAACTATTTTAGGTGTGTAATAGGTGGCATTTGGTACATTCTTAATATTGTGCAATCGTCACCTCTGTGGAGTTCCACAACATTTTTGTCACTCCAAGAGAAAACTCCATACTTACTAAGCAGTCATCTCTGTCCCTGGCAACCACTAATATGCTTTCTGTCTCTATATGTTTACTTATGCTGGATATTTCGTATAAATGAAGTTATACAATGTAAGATGACCTCTTGTGACTGGTTTCTTTCGCTTAGCATAATGTTTTAGATGTTCATTCTTATTGTTGCTTGTATCCGTACTTCATTCCTTTTTTATGGCTGAATATTATTCCATTGTATGGATATACCACAATTTTTTAATCCATTTATTCACTAATGAACATTTGGATTTTTTCCCACTGTTTAGCTATTATGAATAGTGTTGATAAGAACATTACTGTGCAAGTTTTTGTTTGAATACTGGTTTTCAGTTCTTTTGTGTATAAACTAGGAGAGGAATTGCTGATTCATCTGGTTATTCTATGTTTAACTTTTTGAGGAACTGCCAAATTGTTCAAATTGTTTTCCATAGTGGCTGCACCATTTTATATTCCCACCAGAAATGTAGAGAATCCCAATTTTCCACATCCTTGACAACACTTGTTATTTTCCATTTTAAAAAAAATTTGGCCATCCTATGGGGTGTGAAGAGATATCTCATTGTGGTTTTGATTTGCATTTCTCTAATGACAAGTGATATTAACTCTCTTTTCATGTAGTTGTTGGTAATTGTATATTTTCTTTGGAGAAATCTATTCAAGTTCTTTGCCCATTTTTTAATTGTTTTTTTTTATTGTTGAATTCTAAGAGTTCTTTATGTATTCTAGATACAAGGCTCTTATCAGATATATGATTTGCAAATATTTTCTTCCATTTTATAGTTCATCTTTTCACTTTCTTGATATAGCCTTTGAAGCACCAAAGTTTTCCATTTTGATGAAGTCCAGTTTATTTATTTTTTCTTTTGTCGCTTATGCTTTTGGTGCATATGTAAGAATCCATTGCCAAATGCAATGTCATGAAGATAACCAAAGTATTATTTTAATTTTTTGCCAACGTAGGCAAAAGTAACATTTGAATAATTATATTAGCTGCAACATGTTTTAAATTAGAATGGTAAGTTTTATCATTCCAACAGGCATAATGCTTTTAGAAATATGTTCCCCGTTGGGAATGATGGTATTCTGCTAGGTTTAAGACTAGTTTAGATATTCCATGTTAACTTTTGTTACTGGCATTACACATCTGGCAAGCTGAGGCACAATCCTATGGAAAACTAAAGAGAATGAAAGATAAATGCCTGTCTTATTCACTATTACACATTCTTTGGTAATTTATGAAGCTGTAAACAATTCCTTACGGTTTCCTTGTTTTCTAAAGTTGGCAAAATAATGTTTTGTTGTCTATGACTTCTCAATGGTGATGTGAGATATAAAGTCATTTTTATTTCTTAGAGCCGCATTAGTTATCTAACTAAATAAGCATGTCACATCTGGCAAATTATTTCTAATACAGCCATGGCTAAAATCAATTTATAAAAAATGAGAAGTATAAATTTGCTATGATTTCTTTACTTTTAGTTCATCTTATTGAGAAAACTGGATTTTTTATTAGTAGATAAATTTATTAAAATTCAAAGTCCATGATGATATTCAGGGAAAGAAGGAAATAGATTTATATTTCGATGGTGAGGCTTTAAATGTACTGCAGATTTAGGTATTATTTTTTAAATTCAATCTACTAAAGCCAATATAACATTGTTGTCAATATTATGTAAACATATTTGTAGATTTTCCTGAGATTGTTTTTAGACTATGGCCTATTTGTGGCTACTCTGTTATTATAATTAACTATTAAAAGTGTTTTATTATTAAAATTGTTTTATTTCTTATTAATGTTCAGGAAGATTTTGTGATACAAACTTACTCTGGCGTTGCCATCTCTCTATCTATCTGTCTATCTGTCTATCTATCTATCTGTCTATCTGTCTATCTATCTGTCTATCTATCTATCTGTCTATCTCTCTATCTATCTATCTGTCTATCTTTCTATCTATCTATCTATCTATCTATCTATCTATCTATCTATCCATCTCTGTCTGTCTGTCTGTCTATCTATCTATCTGTCTATCTGTCTATCTATCTATCTATCTCTGTCTGTCTGTCTGTCTGTCTGTCTTTGTATCTATGGAAGACTGTAACATTGGTAAGAGCTTGGACTTTGGAGTCATACCACTTGAGTCTATGTGCTGGCAGTGCCACTGTCACCTTGGGTAATTGTTTAACCTCTTAGTGTCTGTTTTCTCACCTGCAAAATGCAGCTAATTAAATTTATTTTGAGGCTTAAATAACATAATTTACATATGAAATAATGTTTGTTTCTGGCCAATGTTAACTCTATAATGCTAGTTATTATTGCAAGTGTTATTATTAATATTATTACTATTTATAACATCAATAGGCTTAAGTATGTTCATAAAAATGTATAATCCAGACTTTTGGAACAATGTTATTTTTGTCATATTATTTCCAATCTGACATAAATTTTAGTAAAAGAAAATAAGTGAAACTTTCATTGAATAGAGGAACAGCTCAATACACTACACCAACTTAACACTCAATACACCACACTGCTTTGCAATGAAGGATTATCCTTGAATTCCACAAACAGTTATTGAGTACTTACTATATGCAAGGTACTGTATTAAGACTTAAATTTATATACATTGTGTGGGTGTTATGATAGCGTTATGAAGAAGCTGAATGATAGGGTCAGGGACAAAGAACTTAATTCTGATGGAAGGATCTGGGTAGGCTCTTGAGAGTCGAGGGCCATATATAACCTTCAGTTTTATGTGGTTGTGTGGTGTGCATGTTTTTCATTATAACTTGTTTTAAATGTGAGACAACTAAGCTATAATGTTAGTAATCTCAAAAATATTTTAACATCTTTATATGCATTTGTTGTACTTAATTGTTTGTAAAAAGATGTGCTGTAAGAAAAAACCTCTGAAAATCATGAAATATACAGACATTTGAAAAACTGCAGTCTTATATGACCAATAATTTTCTTCATCTAGGTCTTACTCTTTTTGTTAAGTTTTTTGCAAGATGTTTAAAGGGTTTGGTTGATACTATGAATAGTTCTTTTCCTTTAACATTGTATTCATAATTGGTTTTAGTTAAGTCTACTTTTATATTTATTAATTTATGTATTTTAGTTCATTTTGTTGTTCTTTTTCTAGGTTTTTGAATAGTATACCTCTCTGATTTTTTTCTTTCTCTATTTTTTACTTTTAATAGTGATAAACTCATTATTTTCCAGTTTGGGGAAAAAAATAGTTCTTTCAACATAGTGGCAGTTTTAGTTTTACTTTCATTTCTTATCAGCAAAACTTATGTTTTTCTTTCTGGCATATTATGAATATCTGTCCATAGTAGACTTTTGCAGAAGAGTTTAATACTTTAATAAACACACTGGGCTATGACACCAAATATTCTCTGAAACTAGAGGGTAGTAAAAAGAAAGATGAAGTAACTCTTCTTTCTATCTACCAAGATGGGAGACTTTTTCATTTTAGACCCTTCTCACATATTGGAGATTGTTCACAGACGCTGAAAGTTTATAACCAAATGAACTTGAGCATTTCTTAAAATAAATATAAGAAGTTTAATTCTCTCAAACTGGGAGCATTGACCTGAATAATCTAAAAATGTAGATAAATGAAAATAACTTGACATGGAAATCTTATTTCTGTTAGTTCTTTTGACACAACAAAGTTTTCTGAGTACGCATTATCATCCTGTGTGGCCGAGAAAAGCCTGAGATTTTAAATATTCCAAAGAGAGGCCATTTAATGAATAATTATGTAATTGTATGTAGATATTTAGTGTATGATATAGCCATGAAGTTACACTTTGATCAAAGATTCTCTTCAGAATGACATTTTCTAGCACCTTTATTAACTCTCTCCCTTCCTCAAGATATCCCGCCCTGTTTCCTATTTGCACAAAGTTCTAATTTCCACCTATCCTAAATTAAATTAAACTTTTACTTCAACTTTTGGTATTTGGTTAGTGTTTTTTTGGGCTCCCAGGCCTGATGCTATAGAATATTTCCACCTCTGGTTTACAAGTTTTTGACAATGAAGTATGTCGTTTGCATGCTTTCTTTTCATTAATAAGTTCACTAATATGTCTCTTATGGAATTTTAAAAACTATTTAGTGGTTGTAGATCCACAGGGATAATACTTGTCTATTTGGGGGCAGATAGAGACCGTTATTTTATCTAAGTGTTCAATATTTCTCTTTAATTTCATCTGATGGGATGCTTAGCTCCCTTCTCATGTATTGCTTGAGGTTTTATGTTAGAAGGATCTGACAACTAGAATATACAACTATGTACTGGGGCTTTGGGAAGAAAAAAAAAGAGGAAGATTAGCAACAGATGGTAGCTCAGGGCCAATCTTCCTCACTAAAAGGCATACTTTAAAAAAAAATTAAAAAAAAGAAGGATCTGCTACTATTTGGTTGTTCAAAAGTGACGTAAGATATTATAATTCAACAGTAGAAATGGCTCTTCCACTAACCTACAAAGGCGAGGAATTCCTATTTGCTTCAAATAACAGGCCTAGGATGAAAACTAAGAGGTAAATTTAAATTGGAGCATACTTGTTGTATTCTAAAACATATAAAACGTTTATTTAATATGCTATAGAAAATTGGAGGTTAACCTAAGAAACTCTAAGCATGTACTTGGTTTTATTCTGATATTTATAGATTTTTTTAAAAACCAAAATCAAGCTAAATGCCAATTTGGGCACACACTTTTCATTGCTCAAAGAGTGCACAAAAACTAATAAGTGATGGTGGAGAAGTTAATTATATATTAGAAATGCCTAGAGCAGGTGAAAGAAAGCATCAGCATAAATATTCTCTGTAAATATTTCATAAACATATTGAAATCCTCCTTAATATATTATTTAAGAAGAAATGCCTTTCTCTCAAAGGTCCATTCTGTGTACCACAGGACAATAATGCAAATATTTGCTTTTCTCTTAATCACGTATAATTTTAACTATACTTTTTATCTTGCTTTTTCTTTTATAAGCCAATCTTCTGATTTTATAATAACCATAAACTACATGTTTAGGCTTTAAAGGAAGTATATAAACATTTAATTGTATATGTAGTGAATAGTACAGCCTCCTTTATTAAGCGATTTTAACTTATTTTTTGACTTCCTGTTAAACATTTCTGTACAGGGCCACTGCTATACAAATTAATTAGTTCAAAAACTGAATTCAGTCACTTTATTATTTAAAAAATATTCTTACTTCACCCTCATCTTAATGATAATGCCATCCTTTTAGGCCCAGTTTCAATGGTACCTTTGATTCCTTCTTTTTCCTCAACCCTTACATTCTGTAAGGCTCTGTTCTGCCTCTGACATCTATCCCTCTTTTGTATTCCATCGCTCTTATTTAGTTTAGGCCCCCATGACTCCTCTTCTCTTCTGCTGCTGCTGGATGTTACAGGTTCTTCTGAAATCTGGGTTGAATTAGTAAATGAATACTCCCCATATACAATCTCTCCATATGTAATCCACTCTTACATTTCCTTTATAGGAGGAGAAACAAAGACACAATTTTCTTCCTAAAAACTTTCAATGATTTTATCACCACTTCTCAACTCTTTCATTGTCTCCAAAGTGTCTGAAACAAATTGAAAACTCTTTAACAAGACTTTCAAGTCCTCTTATGCTCTGACCCCAGATAATTTTTCTGGTTGCATATCTGGCCATATTTCATGTATTCTGCCACCTCTTTATTTCTCTTTTTCTGTGTGTCTACATTTTAGTTAATGACACTAATGTTGTCCTTGTCAGCCAAGCTCCAAGCATTGCATTAAAAAATATATAATTAATATTTACTGGTAGTTTATTTATGCCAGAAACATTGCTAAGAACTTTGCCTAAAGTTTTTCATTTTACCCTAAGCATTTTATAAAGTATACAAAATAGAAAATGATTATTCACAGTGCCTTACATCCAATAGCATTCGATAAATACTGGATCAAGGACTGAATAACTGAGTTTCACTGTCCTTTTTTTATTAGAGAAAGAATCATTTCTTAATTTCCTGCTTAATCTTTATTTAGGCACGTACAGGGGCTCAATATCCTAAGAAAACAAAATAATCTCTGTAAGTCAAATGGCCTATTTTAAATTATGAGAACTATCATTTTTCCAGTAGAAAAAAAATCACGCTCTCTTAACAACAGATTAATGCATGGCAATAGTTGTAATTCAGGACTTTTTGTGAGAAAAATCAGATTGCTAAGATATTATTGATGTTAGCATTTCACGTTTATTTATATCAAAAAGAAACAGCTGTATTCTTTTTCCCCTTTTCATAAACCACACATTGATGAAAATTTGGGCTTAGAGCTGTAAATAAAAATGTAAGTTTGAAGAATAGAATTATAAGTCATGTGGCTATTTGAACGTTTGTCTTTACCAGAATTCTTACTATATTTGAAATCTAATGTATAGCATATCTACAAAATATCAAATATGGTTATGCTGGAATTATACAAAGGAAATTAAGTGGACAGGATTTCTTAACCTCCAGAAGTTATATGACAGATAGCAATGACGCAGCAATGAAAGGACCTAGGACCTTTGAAACAAGTACTGCCAATGGCTACTTTTTTGTTTGATATTATGAAAGTATATTCTTTGTATGCAACTTGTTTGAATAGTCCTTATGGCATCTTTTTTTCTATCCCTATTGTTTAGTTTTGGTTATAAGTTGATATTGCAACTTTATATTATAGGGGAACAGAAATATCATGTGACCATATAATGTCCCTCTATGTCTAGGCTGTAAAATCATCAGCATATAAAATTTTCCAAACAAAAGGCCACTGTATGATGATTTCATAGGTGCTTATTCAGCATAAAAAGATAACCTCAAATGCTGACAACAACAGAATACTTTCAACACTGTCATGAAGTATAAATTTTAAACACTTGAATTTAAATTACATTTGTGTTATTTTAGCCTGAAGTTCAGCACCACAAGGGAATTCTCTCAAAATGAGCTTACATTAAAGGGTATTTTAACACAATTTTTTCTGTCTCAGAAATTATTAAAGCTGCTATACAATGATAATTCTTTTAAGAAACTCTGCAAGCATAACTACGTTCCATTTCTGCCACAAAGGATACATAGAAGGTTTATCCAAGTTTTTAAATATTAATGTGCATCATTTGTTTTTTAGTGTTCTGAATACAAGGCAGTGTTAATATGAAACTCTGCAAGTTAATATTAAAAGATATCATGGTATGTTCATTCACTATTTATGAAGTTACATGTTATCAATATATCTTCATGTCCCTTTATTGCTTGATGAGTTGTTTTCATTCCTTGCATTTCTGCACCTCATTATTAATTTCTATAATTCTCATATCTTGTTTCCATAGTCAATTCTACAAACTTAAAGGAAAATTATGCCACTTTATTTATTTTTATTTTTATTTTTTTGAGGAAGATTAGCCCTGAGCTAACATCCATGCCCATCTTCCTCCACTTTATATGTGGGATGCCTACCACAGCATGGCTTGCTAAGCAGTGCCATGTCCGCACTCGGGATCCGAACCAGTGAACCCTGGGCTGCCGAAGCGGAAGGTGCACACTTAACCACTGCACCACCAGACAAGCCCCACGAATTTATTTAAATAGTCTTAATGAAGAAAAATTTGCACTTTTGTGTAGAAATCTCTTCTAGCAAAAAAACAAAACAAAACGACAAAACAGTTCTTAAAAATCTACCCCGTACCAAGCTTATTTTATATGTGTGTTTAGGGGTGTGAGTATTTACTTTATATTATCTGTTGTTTCAAAACAAATAATCATAAACAATTAGCAAGAAGTTTAGTGTTCTAGAATATTTTGTATTTTGATCAAAACCAATGACTCAGTTTATTTTTATATGTGTGTGAATCAGCGAAAGACCACGTTATTTCATTTTTATCATTAGAATGGTTTAACCAGCTGGTGGTGTGCAGTTCTCATTAAAGGTTTTTGAAAGGGCTAGTGACGTAATCAACGTTGTCTCTTTAGAATATGTCTCAAGATTGGAGAATGAGTTGTAGCCCAGAAATACTGAAGGTGGGAAGGTCAGAGATGTGATTGTGTTGATGTCAGTAAGAGAACATGAGTGATAGTACTTGAATGATGGCTATCTCAATGAAAAGGAGGGGTCAGATTCAAGAGAGATTGTGCACGTAGAAACTAGAGCCTAACAATTGGTTGGATATTGGGTGCAATAAAGTGTGAGGTTTGTGTCCTAAATAGTTATAATGCTGCTCTTTAACAAAGAAATGTAAAATAAGAAAATGAGATGAATTCATATGAACCAAATCTACTGTGTGTAACTGTTATACCATGGAATGTTTCAGTGGGTATTCTGGGATGCTAAAACAGAATGATTTCAGAAGCTTAAAAGGATGATTTTTGAGGAAATAGACTTGCTTTTTTACACAGTATATAACTATATTTATATTATTGTTGGCAGTGGTAATAGAGGTAGAAGTAATACCTGCATTTAGTAAGTGCTTGATATATGTTAGATGTTTTAAAATACATTATCTCATTTAAGTCTCACATCAATCCTGGGAGCTAAATATTATCATTTTCCTTTTGCTGATGGAGAAACTAAGTCTAGAGAGGTTAAGCAAATTGCCCAAGGTCATATAGCTAGTGATTGTAGATGTACATTTTGAAGCTAAGCTGTTTGACTCCAGAGTTCTTGTGCTCTTTGAAACTCATTTCATTAAGTGGATGAACCAAATTAGAAATGGAAAGAAGCCCAAAGAAGAATGCGATGAATACTTGGATCCATACTTGACTTTGGGATACCCCAAAGACTTTAAAGAGTTTCACAAGATTTTTAAATAAGTGAATTTACTTTCCTTTAATTAAAAATAACTTATATGGTTACCCTAGTTTTTGGATGACAAGTGAAAGATACATGACATAGAAATAAGATAGCAATAAAATCTCCCCTGAAATGTGATGCATGTGTTTGTGATGGAGAATATTCAATCATTATTGTTTTGACTTACAGCTTGTACATGCAGTGGCCATGCAAATATCTGTCATATGCACACAGGAAAATGTTTCTGCACAACTAAAGGAATAAAGGGTGATCAATGCCAATTGTAAGTAAAAATGATTTTTTAGAACTTTTGTGAACTGAATTTGTGCTGTGGAACTAATTGTTATAGGTTTTCCTTTTTCTATGATGAGGAAGATTGGCTCTGAGCTAACATCTCTTGCCAGTCTTCCTCCATTTTGTATGTGGGATGCAGCCCCGGCATGGCCTGATGAGCAGTGCGTAAGTCTGCGCGCAGGATGCCAGCCCGTGAACCACTATAACATGAGGCTGGCCCCTAGGTTTTCCTTTTTAAGTTTAGTGTTGTGCTAGTTAAGAAACCAATATTATTGTAAGCTATGTTTACTTGTGTTTTATCAATTCTCATCAAAAATTAAGTCTTTTAAAGTGCCAATTTTGTGGAGGCTTTAAAAGAGAGCTCATAGAACATGTTTGTCTTTTGTATCTCTCTAAAAAGGAAATGTTCTTATTTTTTCTGGAAAACACATCTTATTTATCAAGTCTGCATTATTATCTTTATAATTTTCCTCATTGGATTTAATAACTCAAATCCAGTGTTTCTATGCCTTTCTTTCCTTTGAATCTTTCATTATTAATTCTGATAACTGTAGTTGTTTAAGCCTTCCAAGTGGTTTCTTATACTGTTCCTCTTCTTTCTCTCTATTATTTCTGTAGACATGAGCCCACTCTTGCTGTTACTCTGCTTTGAGTAGTTTTATGAATGGTTTTTGTCTTTTTATGATTTAGTTGTTATTTGCAAGATTTATTCTCCCCACCCCCAAAAAATTAACTTTAAAAAGAAGTTGTTTTGTGTTATTTATGTTTTTTCTTTTTTCTTATTCATATTATTTAAATTGTTTTTATAGTTTTGAATTGTGTATATGCAAACATTTATATTAGATATAAAGGGACTATATTTGACACAAACCATAAATTCCAACTATAGTAATTATATAATTATAAAAAATTAATAAAGGATTCTCTAAAACTGTAAATATGTAAAAATTTATGTCCAAAGAAATCTGTTAACCATGGAAAATGATCTTTTTGTTTCTATTTAGAATAAATACATTATTTGCTATAGAATTATCCTGAACATTTCAGTTTAGATGATCATGACTAACTAGCCACTGAAGGATTACATGTTTTCAGGTTCAGAGAAGATGAGCAGAACCAGTTTTTATTCCTTCTCCATAGTCTCTAAACTTAAAAATGAGATCAAAGTGTAAGATCTCAGGGAAATTAAGGAAGGCTTTTTGGGTCTCAGTACCAATGGGGTTAAATCAGAGTCCTGTGCTCTAAGACAGAAGGATGCCTCCAATATTTTGCAACACCAAATACTGGTTGTCATCAGCAGGGCCAACTTCATGGGCGTGTTGCCTGTGTGTTTGCACAGGCCCTCATGCTTAGAAGGGCTTCGTTCTTGCTTTATATGCCCTGCTGTTGCCATCTGGAGATTCTTAATAAAGTTTTAACAAGAGCCCTACATTTTCATTTTACACTGCTCCTTGCTTCCCTCTCACCGCCCCCGCCCCCGACATATTATTTAGCAGGTCATGACCATAAGCAACAAATATTTTATTTTTGTTTTGAGATTTCATCATGATTATAATCATGATGACAATTTTAATTTATACCACGTTTTTGCATAAATGATATGATATAATCATCTGTAATAGTTATCTCTTATGTGGTGTAGTATTTTAGTAATGTATTTATGTTTCCAGATAAGAGAGAGCAGTATCTTTATTCATTAAACTCATGGGCTTATAAGCTTAGCTATATAAAATTACATGGTTTGGCATATGTATGAAATATTAAAAAATAAATTGTATCATTCCAAATGATGAAAGGTCATTTTACCCTAATTCTATTTATGAATTTTTATAAACAGGGTTAAAATTGGAAATACTAATTTGTAAGAATATTTTGTAGAAAAAATAACGTTTGTTACCTTTTTTATTTAGCTTTTGAGTGTGGGGCAATGAAAGATAGGGTCATCATTCTTAAAGCAATTATTTCCTACAGTGTGCTTAAACTGGAAAAAATGGTCTTGTTAGGAAGCCAAGCTAGTTGTTCAAATCAGTAAACAATTATTAAATGAGTGTTTGGTACTATTATTGAAGATGAATAACACATGGTTTTCCTTAAAGTATCTTTCATGGTAGGAGTGGAGACACTAGCCAAAATAAAATGTACTGATTTCCTTTCTTTCTTTTTAAAGGTTGACACCTGAGTTAACATCTGTTGCCAATCTTCTTCTTTTTCTTCTTCTTCTTCTTCTTCTCCCCAAAGCCCCCCAGTACATAGTTGTATATTCTAGTTGTGAGTGCCTCTTGTTGTGCTATGTGGGATGCCGCCTCAGCATGGCCTGATGAGCGGTGTCAAGTCTGCGCCCAGGATCCGAACTGGAGAAACCCTGGGCCACCGCAGCAGAGCGCACCAACTTATCACTCGGCCATGGGGCCAGTCCCAGTATACTAATTTCTTACATTAGTGATTTGAGATGCTTATCAACCCTTCTCTCTTTCCAGGATAATTTCTGTTTGGCTTTAATTGTGTAGTCAGACATGACGTCTTCTCATATATTTTTCATAACCTTCCCAAACTGAAATTGGTTCTCTTCCTATTTGCTAATTTTTCCTTGTATTATCTGTGTACTTGCCCATGTCCTTTACTAGAGTGAACTTCTTTGGGAACCATTGCATCAGTACCACAATATAAGTGTTCAATAAATTTATTTAATGGAATGGAATGAAGAAAGTATTGAAGGAGTACTGAAAAGGAGGTGATTAATTATTTTGGAGGGATAAGGAAAGTTTGAACAGAGGATATTTGAGCTGGAACGTGAAGGAAGAATTAATATTTTCTGGGTAGAGAATGTAGTAACAGAAGGGGAAAACACATCAATGTAGCAAAGAAGTAAAAATGAACATGGTGTTACCATTTCCAGTTGTAAGGATGCAAGCCTAGCTGGGCTAGGGCAGTGGGGTATCGTGCCAAGAGCCTGAAGAAATGACCTAGAGACTGCGAATGAGACATACAGGTTTATTGGGACTTACTTACAGGGAGAGTGTCCAGTGGCAGCCGGCTGGACATACATTTGTGCATCACTATTGCCCCCTGGGAGAAGCTTACTTAAATAGGCAGAGGAACAAAGGCTGCATGCTTGCCAAGGGGGAACATCCCTGTATGGCCTGCATTCCAAGGACCAGAGGCCCTTCCATCCCCAGACCTTGAGGGTCTTAGTGCCACTTATCCTATGAGAAAGCAGCTGGGTCGGCCAAGCCCAGTATTGCTATCGTTGTGAGTGTTGGTGTGTAGCCCAGATAAGAAGCCTCAGGGACACATGGCCATTAAAGGGGCATGCTGGCTAATGCCTGTTTTTGCTCAAGGATGTAGAGAGCTGGAAAGAGCATCACTCCCATCTTTACAATGAGAGAAATAAAAGCTGGGCAAACTACACATTCATGAGTTTTCTTGAAAGCATTGGAGAACTGAGATTACAGGGTAACCAAATGGCCAAAAATCTAAAGAGAAACGAGAGCTTTTAGGGAGAGATAAGACATGAACACTGGCTTGCCTAGAGTCAAACCAACTGGAAACTTAAAAGAAAGTTCAGCTGAGGTGGTTGATACATTGGTGCTCAAGTGCACACTGTCAAGAGAGTATGAAGCTCCTGGGGGCCACAGGAATTGGTGGAGTCTACACTCTTTTTAAAGTTTTCTTTCCATGAACACCACCAGTTGCTCATGGAAAAAATTGGAGAAAATCGTTTATTTTATTTTATTTTTGCTGAGAAAGATTCACCCTGAGCTCACATCCATGCCAGTCTTCCTCTATTTTGTATGTGGGTTGCTGTCACAGGATGGCTGACAAGTGGCACCCTGGATCGAACCTGCAAACCCAGACCACCAACGTGGAGCAGGCTGAACTTAACTACTATGCCACTGGGCTGGCCCATGGAGAAAATTTTTAGAATGTGTTTTCTGTGGTATAAGCTGGAGGATTGGAATGGCAGATACCATGGTCAGGGCTTCAATAATAGGGTCAGAATATTCATTTAAAGGGGCACCAAATTATTTATCTTGCCAGAGTAATGAAAGTTTTCATTTTGGCCCTGACCTAAAACACAGTTGGAACTGAAAAATGGTAACTTAAAAAATGAATTTAATGTAAATATGAGCTATAATATAAGTATGTCAAGAGTGAAGTGGTACTCTTTATGAAAATTGTTTACTTTTGAGGAGAAACATGCAGACTTTAAAGAAAACATAAAAAATTATTTTTGTAAAATTTCTCAACTTTACAATGTGAAAGTAATACATATTTGCATTCTGTAAAATAGAATATTTCTCACTCAGTGAAATTCATTTTCAATGTAATAGTGTAAAGAAGGTCAGTGGTATTTAATTTTTCTTCCTTCAGCCTTCTCACAACCCTTGTGATAGAATCTGATGTTCCTCAGTGGGAAATAAAGTGGAAATTGGATGAAAAAATAGGTGAAACAAGTTTTGACAAAATGGTGTGGCAGATACTTATGATGCCTCTTGCCAACTCCCTTGTCTCTCATGGTTTCACCAAAGCTATAATGGACAGTTTCCTGTACTTTCCAGTATTTCACATAAAGCATGAGAATCTTTGTTCCTCTTTTAGTTCCCAAGCTACTCATTTCTGCCCAGGTGCAACCAAGAAGTGTAAGACGTTAATCTCCATATGGGTAATCCTCAGCCACTGAGGAGTGGGAGTTTGTCCTTCATTTCCCACTTTGTCACCAGTGCTTCATGAGATAACTGCCCTTGGCAAATACCCACATCCAAGTCCTTATCTCAGCATTTCCTGTTGAGATAATTCCACTAAGGCAGTTGCTACTGGAAGTGGCTCTAACTAACAGACCCTCAACATGGGATTTTATAGTTGGATGACTTATAAGATGGCAGTAAGCACCACAGTGCTAATAGTAAGTGGGGTAGTGATTATCCTGGTGTGTTATAGTATAATAATTATTGAGACTGTTAACTGTTGGATAGGATAAAGTATAGGTTGATGGAGAAGTGCTAATTTATGCAGCAACTTTAGCACTTGGAAGTTATGGGGGGATGATAATTATGATTGTGAACTTGGCTGGTTTTTGTTACCTCATAGAGTCTTAAAGAAGGAGACTTCCGTCGACTCAGGGCATACTGTGAACATCATAAGGCCTTCATGACAGCATTTAAGGACCCTCATCTTCTATAACCAGAGAGCAGAGCATGCTGAAAATTATGCTCAGGATTTAATCATAAGGTCTGATGACTGCAAATGAAACTGAAGGCTCAGCCGTCACAGTTCACCCATGCCAGAGTCACTGCCTGATGAGAAGGGGTGGGACTTTGAGGCCTGCAATGGGGCCACTTATGAGTATGAAGACTCAGAACCCTGAATCCTAGATTCCCTTGAACACTCCTGGCTGGAAGAAGTAGTCGTATGTCATTTGCTAGAGTGGAGTAGCTTCCCCTTCCTTGGAGGCAATGCAGAGATATTGTCTGAGAGTTATGCTTCATAAAAAGATGTTTTTCCTCCTCCAGAGCATCCCCTTCCCTTATTGTCTCCAGATCAATAAGAGTGTCAAGTCTCAGCATAGCATGAGTGGGAAGACACAGCCTCTGGTATAGAAAGAGATAGCTTATTCCCTGAAAAAGTTGCAGGGCCTGGCAGTAGGCAGAGGCAGGAATCGGGAGTGCATGTGCAAGAGTGGACTTTGAGGGTGTTGGACCAGGGGGTAGGAAATATAAGACTTGAGAAGGGAGCGTTTATTGATATGGCATAACTCTCTGGTGATTGAGGATTTCATAACTTAGAGTATACCTGGAGTTGCTGATGGCTCTTTTAAGTGCGGGCATGGCAATTGACTCTAGTAAGTGAGCTGGAGAGATGCTGCAACTGTTTTGGGGAAGTTTTGAACTTTGGGGTCAGAAAGCTCAGAAAGTTGGATGTATTAGAATGCATTGTTACAAAATATCAGAGAGCCCATTAACTGAGTATATTTTCTTGGAGGTCTTCCAGAACATTTCCTTCACTAAGACAATAAGGAGTACAATAGTATCAGGAGCTGTGGAGTCTGTGAAACTCAGTGGTGGCTATTTTCTGTAGGTCATGGTGGAAAGTAGAAAATGTTGCCAGTCAACTGGACTCCCTAGTGTCAATGCATGTGTCAGGATTCCAGAATAGTAGAGGCCAGGTGGTGACATTCAACTCTTAAATGTAGATATAATTACCTTAATAGTCAGCAAGACCAGATGGCCAACAGAGAGTGTTGGTTGACTGGGATTTGTGGTAATGCCTAAGCGAGTTCTGAGGGATGAGCTAAATTGGCAGCCAATTAGATTATTGTTTGACTTATATAACCAGAAAAATATCATGAACCAATAAGCAGAAGGTTGATGTCAGCTGCCCCAATGTAAAATTGTAATCCTTCACTTTTTTTTATGGTTCTTATCTGAATCTCTGGTTCCCAGAGCCCATCAATTAAAGTAGAGATTGGGTTCCTCTGAAAAACCATCCACGCCATCTCATCAATATTCACAATAAATATTCCTCCACTCTTTCTCCATGGGACCTCAAGCCATATAGTAGATAATTGGTCACTGGAAAAGGGAACACACAATACTTTTGAAGGGTTTTTGGATGAGGTTTTTGAACTGATATTGATCATCAAAATAACATTAATTTATTCATTTAGAATCTGTTCAATATTGTTACTATGTATTTTAAGGAGTTATATTAATATTTTAGAAAACGACGAAATTTTATCTTAACATTTACTGTGTGAGAGGAAAGACCCATCAAAAACAAACAGAAGACATATTTCTGGATTGGCTCTATATTAGACCTGGTCTAATCTACTTCTAACTACCAGAAAATATCTAAATTCCAGCAGAAGTCAATAAAGTGTTCTTATATCTTGTACACAGTAAATGTGAAGCTCAGAGTATTTTGGTTGGACAAAGGAAAACTTTAATTTATGAGGTCAGTGGTTCTCAATGGAAATAGAATAGCACCCTCTAGAACTTTATGGAATTGCATAATTAATTATTTTAAAAATTAGGGAGTGCTGTTGGCATTCAGAGACGAGGAGTCATAGCTCCTTCGTTATAATGGGAACTTATGGAGACCAGGTAATAAATGGAATTTTGGTCCAAATCCATTTAATTGAGTACATTGGGTCTACAAACACACTCTGTAGTCATTTTCTCTGTCTCTAGTGTATAGTTGGAATGGATATATGTAGCAGCTGGTAGACCCCTCATATTGACTTTCTGACTTGTGGAAAAAGAACCATTAAGGTGCAGAAGGCCAAGTGGAAGAAGTCCCTGCAACTCCTTCCATTCACCCAGGACCCAGTCAAGATGGTAAATCAGAAATTAGAGATCTCATGCCCAAATTACATGCTGTTGAAATAGAGAAAATGAGGAAGTATTATATTCTCAAATATGAGCTGGATGCTATTTGTAAATGTAGTGCCAAAATAGTTCCCCGAGTTAAAATGTGGATAGGATTATGATGAAATGTCACAGAAAATAATTTTCTGTCTTGAAACTCCACCACACATCGAGGCATACATTCAGTTTCTGGTACAAAAAGACCTTGGAAACTATATCATTTTTAGACATTAGGAAATAGAGGATAGGTTGGAAAAAGATATAGTAATACAAGAGCCAGTAAAGTTGTATTGTTGGCTTCTTGGAACATTGTCAGAGTCCCCTGTTGAAAAACAATTGGCAACCCTGAAATAATTTTAATATGTGATTTCCATCACATAGATTTTATATTATAGTGCTACAAATTTTAAAAAAATATGTAGGATAGGAATAATATAATTTTAATCACTTCATTAATGAAATCCAGTGCTATTTGTAAGTTGATAAACTAATGATAATAGTCAATTCTTAGTCTCTTAAAAGGAGTCTCAAATATTCTCTAGACACATGGCATACTCAAAGATGTATGTTGTATATACCATAAACAGCATAGCTGTTGGTGATAAGGTTTTCTGAAATGATGAACACATCCTTGTTAAATTCTGAGCAAAATTATGTATGGTTCATTTTCAACTTACACGGTAGTTGCATTACTAGAAAATTCAGTGTATGTTATAAACATGCAAAACTACTCTGTGTTTATATGTAAAATGGAGTTAGGTTCTAGGCTCAAATAATTATGAACAAAAACTTGCTCATTTGCCATGTTATTCAAAACTTGTGTGGGATTTGGATCAATTATTTGTTTTATAGGGTTGCCTTGTACATTCAGGATGTCTATCATCCTTGACCTCCCTTTCAGCCCCTTATTAAGTTTTATTAGAACTCCGTAGTTACAGAGATAACTAGTTGTTACCTACACATTTATCCCCATTGAGAACCACTGACCTAATCAATTAGTGTTTTCCTTTTTCTAGCTAAAACACTTTTATTCTTTTATTTTTTATAGAAGTAACATTAGTATATAATGGTATATAAATTTCAGATGTACATCATCATATTTCAACTTCTGTATAGACTACATCATGTTCATCACCAAAATTCTAGTTGCCATCTAGACTTTTGTTGTTTCACTCCTTGCACATGAGATCTTAGAGCAATTTACTGACTTCTGGAGAAAATGATAAGTATTGATGGTATTGTTAGATATTATATTGGTAGGTAAATCAAAATTGATGGGTTGTGGGCCTGGCCTGGTGAAATAGCAGTTAAGTTCGTGTCCTCTGCTTTGGTGGCCTGGGGTTTGCTGGTTCGCATCCTGGGCACAGACCTATGCACTGCTCATCAAGCCATGCTGTGGCAGGCATCCCACATATAAAATAGAGGAAGATGGGCACAGATGTTAGCTCAGGGCCAGTCTTCCTCAGCAAAACGAGGAAGATTGGTGGTGGATGTTAGCTCAGGGTTAATCTTCCTCACCAAAACAATGAATAACTGGGGCTGGCCCCGTGGCCGAGTGGTTAAGTTCGCGCACTCCGCAGCAGGCGGCCCAGTGTTTCGTTAGTTCGAATCCTGGGCGCGGACATGGCACTGCTCATCAGACCACGCTGAGGCAGCGTCCCACATGCCACAACTAGAAGAACCCACAACGAAGAATACACAACTATGTACCGGGGGGCTTTGGGGAGAAAAAGGAAAAAATAAAATCTTTAAAAAAAAAAAAAACAAAAAAAAACAATGAATAACTAAAAATAAAAATTGATGGGTTGATCCAGAGTCATGTTTTACTTTTTATGCACAGTAAATTGAACATAAAATTTCTCAATGGCATTTGGAGTTATAAGTATAATTATCTGAGATATTTGGCACTATTACCAAGCAGGATCTTTAAGTTTAGTAAATTAATTCATAATTGAATCTCCTTTTCTCTTCCTTATACCTATCCTCTTTACTAATCACTACTTATTCATAGCTACTTATGTTAGGTTTAAGACACTGGTTCTCAAAATTAGTGTGAAGAAGAATCTTCTGGAATATGGTGACAAGCTCTAGGATGGGGAAGAAAGTTTTGCTTTACTCCAGGCATTCGAGGTGACTGTGAAATAGTGGTCCTTGATGCACTTTGAGAAATATTGCTATGGGAGGATCTTCTTCCTGAGCATCTTTTCCTCCCTAGTTTACCTTTGGGCCAGCAATATTTAAGATTATTATTCATTTTTCTCTATTATGTTATATGTAGTCTTTTCTTATTTTTGGTGTGGGGTAGGTAGAGGATGACGCCAATGCCTTTTCCATTTTGGAAGATCAAACTTGAGCCTTCTTTTATAGACTAGTTTCTGGCACATAATAGGGGTTTATAAAACAAATATAAATGAATGTTTCTTAAGACTTCTTTTTCCCAATTACTTGTGTCTCTTTTTTTTTTAAGTCTTCTATATTGGGAATGGGGAAAAATAGTACCTCTCTCATCTCTGTGCCTTAATCTACATTAAGTTGTTATACAAAGAGTATAGAGGAATTGTTGGTACAACCTGCCTTTTTATACTGTGTCTAATTTGCATATAGATCTTCAGCTTTATAAACACAATTTCATAAGCAGCTTGTGAATATAATCTTCAAACACTAACATTAAATACTGTTAGGATTTTTCTGGGTCATTTTTGCCCACTGCAGTTGCAACTGCAGATAGGGTTAATGATTTACTTGTGCTGACGAGCCACGTAGCCAAGATATCTAAGAAATGTGATACTTGAAGAACTCCTATGCTTGCTTTATTCTGAAAACATTTATTCAATGAGAAGCCATAAAGCAGTACCAGAAACCATAAATCTCAAACTATCAGTTCAGAAAGCATGTTACTAATCCAGTTTAAACTGGCCCAACCTGAAACCAGATTTGGCAGTGTCCAACCCCTCCTCTCCAACAGGGTGGTTTTCTGGTAAGAAGTCTAACTTCAGCAAAAAACTTCCCATGTCAAGTAAATACTTGAGTTCTTTTAAAGTATGTCCTCCTGAATTTAAAATTCTTCAATTTTTAGGAATGGACTTCTGAAAATAAGTATTAGCTCTGCCATCAGTATTTCTAAGCCAACACATCATCCCCCAGAACTGTACTAGATTGAATTTCATTTAGTGTCAACTGTGAGCACTTTCTGAACACAACTAGCCTATGTTTCCCAGTTTCTATTAGAGTTAGGTTGGAGGTCATGTAATTGGGTTCTGACCAATAGGCGTGAGTAATGTCTGCCACGCCAGCCCTGGCCCCTCAAGAGCTCCTGCGCCTCACATCCTCCCTTTCCTCATTCAGTTCAATGGGGAGGCAGATGAGGACCTAAAAGATTGCAGAGCTCGGGAACAGCCCAGGTCCTGGAAGCCGACACAGAACAAGACCTCTTCCTCAACTCTGCCCCTCTATACTGGGCTGTGCTTTAGACTACAGTAAAACTTTTATTGTGTAAAATTACTGAGATTTGAAGGTTGTTTGTTGCAGAAGTTAGCATACCCTTCCATGAGTAATTGCTATTCCCTTGGCACCTTGCTTGACATCTTTAACTATCGCACTTTCATTTGAATAACCTTAAGTGACCTATTCATTAACTGTGACATCTGGGGTTAGGTTAGTGAGCTGTTTGTGGGGTGTTTAGGGTCAATATGTTGTTTGGTCCCCATTAGTCTGTTAAAACCTTTGCAGACTTTTCCATCTCTTTTTTCAGAGTGATTCTCATTGAAAGCTGTCTCTTAGGAGCATAGTCCTTGATCTTCAGTTTGATTATTGCATTGACGTCAGGCATAACAAAGTTAGGTGGTTTTAACTCTAGATGGTCAGAATAGGTATCTATACATATAGAATTGTTGAGACTGGACTGTTAGTATAGAAGAAGGGCACTTTAAGGAACAGAGTATCCAGTTAAGGCATAGGATACACTAATTATAAGTTGGAAACAATTACAAAAAGAAACAGATTTATATGCTAAAGAAAGAGTATACACTTTAAGCTTTCAATTTCTTTTGGTCAGTCTTATATTTATTATTAAAAGTTAACTTGAAATATCAGAGGATGAAATAAATACTCTCCTAGTATGTTCCAATTTAACCTTCTCTGAGGAAATAAATTACAGTAAATTTCAACATTTTAATGTAGAAAATATTTCTGGTACATGTGTAGATGTTTTATCAAAATATGAACGAGCTTCAAATGCATTATAAGATGAACTGCTGCAATACAGTACTGTTTCAGTTTGGTTCGTTTCTGGGGCCTCAGTGCAGTGGCTATATTGTATAGTTCAGCACTCTTACTTCTAGGGAAAAAAGATAGATGACTGAAAATATTTCAGTGTAATCTCTTTCTCAAATAATTTTCTTTTTTATCTTGCCTTGACATTTGCAGGTGCAAATATAATATCCTCTATTTTATTAACGTTTTTCCTCTTCTTCATTTGCTGTCGTCGTTTTATCATCGTCATCATAGTTGACATATATTGAACCCTACTAAATGCATGTCTCTGGGCTAAGCTCGTGTATTTAATTCTTATAACAATTCTGTAAAGTAGGTAGCATTATTATACCCATTTGAGTGTAAAGGAAATTGAAACTTAGAAAGTTAATTTGTCCAAGGTCACAATCTAATTAGCGTTGGAGTAGGACTTTCACCCAGGTTTCTTTCACTAAGAAGCCGGTGCTCTTTACCTGTTGTATACCCATCATTTCTTTATTAGTGATAATTGGCAAATGGGGACTGAGGCACTATTTCCAGATTGAAAAAAATATTTCATTTCCCTTGTTGAAAATTTGTCAGAAAATGTGTGAATAGTATTTGTAATTATATATTATTCTACCCTTTAATTTCCAAATTCTGATGGAAAATATTTAGTAATTAATTAATTAAAATTAAATAGTCTTTGTATAGCAAAAATTCTTAATACTGTTTTTTTTCTTGGGGAAGATTTACGTAATGTAGAGCTTTATTTTATTCCTCAGAGACTTGTGCTCTAACTATGTAAGTTTCAGATTAATCACTATTCAGTTTGATTTTTTTTAATGTGAAATATTTTCTAAATTATCAGTAATTTCAATTTTTATTGTATTTTGATCCAGTAATTATTTTTAGATTTTTTTATTAATTTCAAAGACAGTGAATTATTTTTTTAAAATCTTTTAATTGACTTGTTTTATAAATCTGGATGTTTAAAAATAGACTTTATTGTGCAGAGCAGTTTTAGGTTCACAGCAATGTTAAACAGAAAGTACAGAAATTTCCCGTATGCCCCTTACCCCCGTACATAATTCACTTCCCCAGTTATCAATACCTCTCACCAGAGCGGTACACTTGTTACAATATATGAACCGACATTGATGCATCATTATCACCCAAACTCCAGGGTTTACGTTAGGGTTCACTTTTGGTGTTGTACATTCTATGGGTTTTGATGACATGTATCTATCATTATAATGTCATACAGAGTGGTTTCACTGCCCTAAAAATCCTCCATGCTTCTTCTGTTCATCCCTCCCTCTTTTCTGACTCCTGGCAACCACCGATCTTTTTCCTGTCTCCCTAGTTTTACCTTTTCCAGATATGTCACATAGTTGGAATCATACGGTATGTAGACTTCTACATACTGGCTTCTTTCACTGAGTAATATGCATTTAAGTTTCCTCTGCGTCTATGCATGGCTTGATAGCTCTTCTTTTTAGTGCTAAATAATATTCCACTGTCTGGATGTACCACAGTTTATTTATGCACTTAGCTACTGAAGGACATCTTGATTGCTTCCAAATTTGGGCACTTATGAATACAGCTGCTATAAACATCCGTGTGCACGTTTTTGTGTGGAGGTAAGTTTTCAGCTCCTTTGGGTCAATATGAAGGAGCATGATTGCTGGATCATATGTTAATAGTATATTTAGTTTTGTAGGAAACTGCCAAAATGTCTTTGAAAGTGGCTGTACTATTTTGCATTTCCACTAGCAATGAGAGTTCCTGGCGATCCACTTCCACATACTTGTTAGCATTTGGTGTTGTCAGTGTTCTGGATTTTGGCCATACTAATAGGTGTGTAGTAGTATCTCGTTGTTTTAATTTGAATTTCCCTGATGATATATGATATGCAGCATCTTTTCATATGGTTATTTGCAATCTGTATATCTTCTTTGGTGAGGTGTCTGTTAAGATCTTTGGCCTATTTTTAAATTGGGTTATTTGTTTTCTTGCTTTTGAGTTTGAACAGTTCTTTGTATATTTTGGATAACAGTCCTTTGTCAGAGATACCTTTTGCAAATATTTTCTTCTAGTCTGTGGCTATATTCTTTTCTGTCAAGTGTCTTTCATTCAACATAATGTTTTGATATTCATCCAAGTTGTTGCATCCATTTAGCCATAATTTGATCCTTTTCACTGCTGTAGGATATTTCATTGTACGATTATACCACACTTCATTTACTCATTCTCCTATTTGATAATCCTAGTTTTGTTATTTTTTTTTTTTTTTTACCATTACAACTAATGTGCTTATGAGTAGTCTCATCTATGCCTCCTGGTTAAGTGCGTATATTTTTGATGGTTATGAATTGAGTATCCATATTTTCAATTTTAGAAGATTAATTCTTTTGTAAAATTGTTATATCAAATTATACTCTTTCCAGGGTGGTATGAATTTTCTTAACGCTCTACACTCTTGAAAATACTTGGTGTTATAAGACATTTTAATTTTAAGGATTCTGATTGATGTGTAATTGATATGTTGCAATTTGAATTTGCATTTTCTAAGAGCTAAAGAGATTCTTCAGTTCTTGAAGGTTTACTATGTTTAATCTTTAAGAGGTTTCATATGTTGAATTATCAATTGAATTTCCTTTTTTATAAAATAGTGCTCTTTCAAGTTTCTTGTGATTTTTCTTACTGAATTCTTTTTCTTAATCATCTGTAATAATGTTTTATACATTCCAGAGGCATGTCCTTTGTTGGTGATGTGTGTGGTAAATACCACTTTGCGATTTGGATTTTCATACTGTTTTGTATGTCTTTGATAAAGAGAAGTTTTAAATTTTCATATAATCCAATATGTCAGTCTTTTCCATATGGTTAGTCCTTTTTAGGGGTTCTGTTTAAAACTTCCATGTCTTCCTCATTATTAGGTAATATCACCAGGGTGGCCTGTTCGTCCTAGATTTTTCCTTGTGAGAAGGTTTTAATTATTTCTTTAAAATAAGATATAAACAGTTCAATTTCTTGAAAAGATATAAACTTTATATTTTTAATTTCTTCTTATGTCTGTTTTATTCTTTGGCTTTTAAAAAATTTTCCTTTTTATTTTACCAGTTTTACTGTGATGTGCTTAGTTAATTTTTTTTTTTTCATTTATCGTGTTGGAGGGTTTCGTGTTGGAAAGTTCAGCCAGTACTCTTCAAATATTTCTTCTTCTCCATTCCCTCTGTCTTCTGATTTTGAATCCCAGTAACACCATATCTTTTATGTCTCTTTCATGTTTTTCCACTCTCTCCTGACCAATTTTTCAGTTCACTTTTCTCTTTTCCACTGTGTCTAGTTTGGTGTTAATTTCATTCATTCAGTCCTTAATTTGGGTTATTGCATTTTCATTTTGTTGTTTTTATAGTTTCCAGTTTTTTCAGACTAAATTCTTAATCTTATCTATTATAGTTTCTAATTTTGTAGTTTCCAATTTTAGGCAAATTTTTAATCTTGTCTTTTCTCTCCTCCCATATAATAAAGATAATTATTTTAAAACCTGGGTCTTTTCCCAGTTAATATCTGAATTCCTGTGGCTCTAATTCCATCATCCTTTGTTTCTGCTAGTTCTTGTTTTCCTATCTGTTTCCATAGCTGGTTATTTTTTATTTTGTGCTGGATACCATATTTGCAAAATCTGTTTGTAGATAGATTGAGACCTTGGATGAAATCTTTTTCCAAAGAAAATTAGATTCTGCTATGTGCCTGAGGGCAGAGGCACCTTAGTCATTTTCGGGGATAAGGATGGTTCAAAGTCCATCTGCAGCCTCTGGAATGCCTTTCCATGCCCTTCCTCCTACGATTACCCTTTGGGACTTAGCTCACCAACCTTTGGGGAGCCTAGACTCCAATCCTTTTTTCTATTAAATACTGTTTGCATCCATAATAAGGGACAAAGGGGTCCCCCAAATGATTCAACATCCTGGGATTCTGTCCTTCTCTGCATCCTGGCCTGGTAATTTTTCGCTTTTTTGCTCTCCAATGCTTTTAAGCATTAAAAATGAAATCTACCTTTTTTAGGTGTCTTCAACTTACCTAGTTAGTTCCACTTACCATCATTGGTCTCTGAAATCCATAAATAGCCTTATAATTTTAAAATCTGTACCTTCTGTACTATTTGAGGATTTACCATACCTTCATGTCTGAATTTTCATTGTTTTTTATGATAAACTGTCTTAGAAGTATGGTATCAATATTGATACTATGCTACTCCTTAATATCATGTTTTTGTTCATGTTACATGATGTGATTTTTATGGGTTTCTTTAGAAGAAAAACAAAGCAAAAGCAAATGTGTTTTATCTTGTGTATAATTTTCATAATTTCTCATAAAAACACAAATTTATTTGTCAGATTCTCAGCCGTTTTAAATATCTGTCTTGATATTTTAAAATTGTAGCCATTAGATGTCCCACTCCCTTTTTGGTTTTTGAGTAGAAAAATTATATCTCATAATAAGATATATATATGTATATGTTTTTAAATATTTAAATCAATAGGGACAAATTAAATGCTATATGTTAACAGCTATAAATGTGGAATTATTTTATATATATGTATTTTTAAGTGATATTTATAATGTAATGTGATACATATAATTGGTAACCATTATTTAGGTGACATGTAAAGACAATATTTATCCGTTCAAAATCCCTAATAAATATTTCACCCTAAATCTGTTTCTAAAGATGTCTGGCTGTTTGCTTAGTTTACTTAGTGGGAATAGAGGATGATTATTTCTTTGCTTAGACACAGAAATACTTTGAAGTTATGTTTTTAATTAACCATACAGAAGACTTCTGAAGGCTTTTAATGTTTGTATTTAATCTTTACACAGAAGGGTTCTGAATTTTAAAAATATTACTTGGCTTACATATCAGAAATAGTAATGTAATATGTGTAGTGTAATATTAATGTAATTTATATAGTGCAATATTAATTTGTTTAAAGAATTATTATTTATATCTACACTTACGATTTAACTTCTCAAGTTATTTATTATGTGAATTAGATTAGTATGTGTTCATATCTCAAGTAAATATATTGAAATATTTTACAATAAAAAATTTTATGTATAGCAAAAATATCATGGTGGACAGACCCTAAACGGACTACCAATGATCTCTGCCTTCTGTTATTCACACTATTGTGTATCCCCTTTCCTTGAGTGTGGGCAGGACCTGTGATTTACTTTTAAACCAGAAAATATGGCAAAAGTGACGGGATATCACTTCCATAATTATGTTGCAGTATATGGTAAAGGGGATGGTGTGTTA